>NC_143013.1:219373516-219543516 GCF_055824585.1 Amblyomma mixtum | reverse complement strand
AAGTCTACGTCGCCATCGTTGGGAGAATTTTACAATGTCCACCACACCTACCAGCGCAAGTATTTTTGGGAAATAAGGGCAAGGAACAAGAGAATGGGACAAAAAAAATTTGGGTAAAGGGAAAGGGGTGGGAAACGGGAAAGATGAGGTGTGCACGCATGCACACGCAACAAAGGTTTGCGAGGGGGGGTGAGGATCATCACATGGTGTTGTACAGCGGGTTGGCATGCCTCTGCCGCACGGTCAGTTTGCTCAGTGGGTGAGTTTTGCCCTGCTGCTTGCGCACTTTTCGCTGGAGGCCGCCAGGCAAGGTTGTGGCATTGGTGCCGACGGGCGCAGGTGCCGGCATGGTGGCAATGAGTGCCACAGTGGGGGTGCCCGTGATCAGCGATGGCGGCTGCGGAGGCGGGGCTTCGCCGGCCCGCGGCGGCGCCCTCGCGAGCAGCGCCGTTATGCTGCGGGTTGCCGAGAGCCTCCGGAGTCTGTCGGCGTCGAGGCTCGCGCACCTGCTCGGCGTGGGAGGGGCTGGCACGGCAGCAGGCACCAGCTCAGGCCCGGGTCGGCCCTCCGAGAAGGCGCGGCCTCCACGGAAGGGCTGACCACAGCTGTGCCGCTCGCAGACTGGGGAGTTGGGTGTGCTCGAGCTGCCGCCGCTGCCATTGTTGGGTGGCTCGTGGCCTCCGTCAACGGTGCTCCTTTCAACAATGACCATCCTCTCGGTGATGCCGGATGGCTTGGTCTTGCCGTTGCGCGCCTTGGCCTCAAGCTCTTTGGTGAGCCGCTTGACTACGCCAACTGCAGACTCGTCATCCTCGGGCTGCTGATCTGCGATGCCGAGGGGTGGAGAGTCGCCACCGGTGGCCGGAGCACTGGGAAGCATGGTGCAGCCCAGTTCCTTGATGATTCGTGCTTGCTCTTTCTTGGAGCGACCCGTGCCGTCCCCAACAGGGGGCTTCCGTTCGGCACTGGCTGCAACAGGGGCCGCTGGTGCAGTGCCGCCTCGTAGTGGCTGCAACCCTTCCAACACGGCTCGCTGCTGCCGGACGATGCCCGCTTGGGGCACTTCGCTCGGTTCTAGCGCGGGGGTGACGTCCAGTTCGATGTGTTCCAGGCCTTGACAGGAGCCACGTGTTGGCGAGTAGGCTTCTGGCGGCGTCTTGGGGCAAGGGATGAAGTGCATGGCGTTCGAAATGACCTGGCGTGTCTCGCAGAGGACCTCGTTGACGGCTTCCATCACTGAGGGCGTGCTCATGCTGTGCCTGATTTCAGGACCGGGTGTGAATGCCGGCAGAGGCTGAGCTTCACCGACGCGTGAGCCTGGAATTTTGGGCGGGCTTCGGCCACTCATGCATGGTGGAATAGTCGCTGCAGGAAGGGCGAGAGATCTGGGCCTGTGCTCGCAGCGCAGGCTTTGCGAACGCAGTATCTGCCTGCTGGGGGAGGATGAAGCATCCGGCAGCTGTTCCGGAGGGGTTGAAGGTGTGGAGCGCGTCTGTGACGGGAAAGCACCGCCTTCGAGGCACAGGGCGCGTGCAAAGCTCTTCTCTTCGAGACAAGGTTTCGTCTTGCGAAGCTTGCAGCGTGTCAGCAGCGATCCAGCACGATCCACTGGCACACCAGCGTGCTCTTCGAGGCGCTCCGTCTTCTTTCCGTCAACCTGGAGCTCGGCGACCAGCGGTGACTGCGGCGTCACAACTGTTGCGGCATCCCTCCGCGTCTCCGATGTTGCAGGGCTGCCCTGGCTCTTGGAATCCTCGCCGAAGCCCACCTGGAGCTTGCAGATCTCTGCCAGTGGCCGCGCGGTGCAGGTGGTAGCAGCGTCGTCGGCGTCGCAGTGGGGTGGCAGGGTGTGATGGCGGCCTGCCGGACGGCAGGCCGCCTGACTAGTGGGTGCCACCAGGAGGCCGACATCGGTCGCCGACCTCTGCAGTGCAACGCCCCCGGGCAGGGTGGGCACTCTGTCTTCGACGCTTCGCCTTAGGACAGAGGAGAACGTGGCTTCCTTCGGCGTCGTAGGGGGCGCAGCTTCTGCCGCCACGGGGGGCTCTGGCTCTCGGTCAGAGTCCCCGCCGCCCAGCGTCCATGCAGGAGGCGAAGACTTCACTATCACAGCCGTGTGCTTTGGGGTCAGCGGCTTGGTTTGGGACGCCACAGGCTGCACATCTCGTAGCAGCTCCAGCGACGAGGACTCCCCACCGCCACAGGTTGGTAGGCAGCTGTACACATTCACGGGACTCTCTTCGGTAGAACCGTTCTTTGCGGGACCTCCCAGGAACGCCAGCGGCGGCTTGTTCAACCGCATTGCTGTTGGCACCGCATCAGTGGTGCTGCTCCGGAGAACCTCTGTCTTCCCTACCGGCTTCGTTCCACCCGGTTTTGGGGCCCCCACCTGCGATTCCAGCTCGCAGATGCGGTCCTTGACCGAGGCGACGCGGCGCAGGCCAGGGTCTTCATCGGCAATGGTGGCGACAGCGGGTGGGCACTTCGGTGGTGCCACTGGAGCAGCAGCAGTGACGTTTGCCTTCATTCCGTTGGCTGCAGCGTTCTTTGCATTCTTCTCCTGCTCAGCAGCATGGACCTGCTGAAGCGTTGTTGATGCAGTGTTCATGGTGTTAAGGGGTGGTATGGTGTAGCACAAAGGGTCTGTACCATATCGGGGACGACCCGTCCGCCTTCTAGAGGGTTTTGTCCTTCCAAGAGCGATGGCTGCTGGAACAAAGAAATGTGCAAATGTTAGGCTACGCATAAAAATCGCAAGTAGATGCTCAAAGGGAAACAGGAAAATGATATCAGGTTCTAAACTGCAGCTGTGCAACACTTCCTGCCCAAAGAGGGCAGATTTGGGTCAAGTTTGGTGAGAGAAGTTTCCTAGCTCAAGTTTTTACTAAAACAGTGCACTTGCACGTCATGGCTTGTTCCCTCATAAAATCCAAGACAGACATCCTTGTACTTCATGTGCCTGCCATATGTAAGTATTGCTTGAAGACAGACTGGAATGGGGTCTTTTGGAGAGAGGAAAGCACATGCTGGCCAAGCAACAAATTCATTCCAATCTCTGAACACCCAAAAAAAAAAAAACAGCTCCAATGATTCACTTTGCAGCTGGCTCCTTGGAATCATGAAGTGCAATGTGAACACTGCACCTTGTGAACAATGTGAACACTGCACCTTGTCCTTAAAAAATGACCAATTTTGAGTGTTTTAAAATAAAAATTATTTATTTAGTAAGTGCTAAATGCACTGTGCATTGTAATACATCAAACTGTAGCTTGTTGATCGCACTTCCGAACGAAAAAAAAAAGCCAGAGTTGTGTGCGTGAAACTTTTCAAAACTTTTTTGGTTAAGTACGCTGGTAACACAAAAAAGAACACGAACAAAGCAAAAATAAGTCGCGGCACTGCGCCAGAAATTGATTACAAAAAGATTGAAACAAACAAAACATTGCAAATGTTCTTAGCTATCATTCTTGCGATTTTCAACAGCGTACATAATAATACACTGCACTTTCCGTGGCCTTTCAAGTTAGGCAATGTGACTGCCGTACCGCTAGAGAAAGCAGTCGCATGGGGCCAAGAAGTGGAAGTAGATGTAGGATGTGCTGCACATTACGCTTTTTCCAAGTTATATTTGTTTCTTTTTTATAGCAGACTTGCAGCTCCTACTTTCTCCATTTTTTTTTATCTGTTGACAGTAACAAAAAACAAAAAGAACACTGAAAGCACCCTAAACGGGGGCATGATCTTCCTTGACAACATCGTAATCAAAAATCTGCTGGAGCGTTCGTTACAATACCTCAGCAGGAAGTTGCATCGACCCTAAAGCACCAAAAAAAAACAACTCTCAAAATTTACAAATTGAGCGCACTGCATAAAATACATTGTCAACGGTAAAACGAGACACGTGCGAGCACGCACTGATGCCCCAGGCCTCTGAGAAGGAGTCTCGCAGTCGAGCAATCGAAACCGAAATCCGACCATTCCACGTGGTTGTCTAACTTGCCACTACTGCTCTAAAAAAAAACGAAAAGAAGAGACAGCATTAAGAACTGACAAAAGTGCTCGGCGTAGACTTTCACCTTTAAGGAGCGTGCGGCAAAACGGACGCCACGATCGGCAATCAGCGAACTATGTCCGGTCCAAGTTTCATTTTTCGTGTCATCTCCTTGTGTTGGAAAATGAAAATACAAACTAGAAACCAAAGAAATGGTGTTATAGAAGGAAACTAGGAGATGCAGCTTGTTCAGGAGCGCCGTCTTGAATTTTTGGTGGCAGGTTCAAAGCATCGGTCATGCATGACTGACGGCCTACGGCGCGGTAAAGAAACAGTTAAAGGTGCACTGAAGAGGAATCTGAACTCGTCTTTTTGCCATGGGAACTTGATCTACATGTTCCCAGCATTCTTAGAAACTTCGATTTATTGCCCTGTGCGGCCGATTTCCATAATTAAATCGGATTAACGTCTGGCTCTCGCCTTTTTTTTTTTTTAATTCCCCGCATACAGTGGGAGGAGTAGACCAACGCATGGAGTGCCTTTCAGGCAGTCACGTGGTGACTTTTATTTTGTTTTTTAGGTTTCCGTGAATATATAGATCTAGTCAGAGACTACATAGCTGCAAATTAGGCCCACGGAAATAAAAACATGGGTGGACTCTTTGCTTTCGCCGATCACTACGTATCACTCCACCGATGGCAGAGCGGCAAGCTGCCACGGGACTGGGTGAAAGGTTGGTCGACTCCTCCCACCGTTTGCGAGGAATTAAAAAAAAAAAAAAAAGGCGGGAGCCCGACATTAATCCGATTTAAATTAGGGAAATAGGCCGCACAGGGCAATAATTAAGATTCCAAGAACGCTCGGAACGTGTAGATCGAGTTGCAGCGGTAAAAATACGACATTAGTGAAAACAGCGCGAAAGAAGCCCGAAGGCGAAACGAGGAAGTGACAGGAAAGAGCGCTGTCACTTCCTGTTTTCACTAATGTCAGAATGGACCAACTAGTTCTGCTAGTAAAAATACGAGTTCAGATTCCTCTTCAGTGCACCTTTAAGGGGAGACGCTGGTCTTCAAAACAAAAATTTTTATTACTAAAGATATCATCATAAAATTAGGCGTACACATGTTATTTTTTCTTCCTGTTTTCAGTATATCTCAATTAGTTTCCACATTATAGGAGAATAACTGAAGCCTAATTGGTTAATTTCTTACGGGTCATTAAGACACTTCCCCTCAATATTTTTCGCTTGCAATTGTAATGGTGCTGCAGTCAAAGACCTGCCATCTGGAGCTATGCTATCTATATTATTGTTGAGGTACACCATATAAAAATGTTCAGCTATGTCCAAGCATCATAATTATAAAATATAAACAAACATTATTGTTCACAAAATTAGACATGTTCAACTAAACCATAAAAAAAATAGCGCAGCTCCATAGTCTAGTTCTTTCTGAATTCAACGGTACAGACAAGGCTGAAGTTTGACACAGGTGGCGCTGCGGTCGGCAGCAACTAGGGGTATAGGCAAAAACGCGACGCTCCCTTCGAAACCTACTTGCGTATACGAACATTTAAAATTGTAAGCATTGCTTGTTGTTAGAAACAGTCTTGTCGATGGCCCCCGAATAGTTATGTGCTTTTTCCGCCTTTCTGCAGATAAAATTATCAAGCGAAGCGCTGCATTGGCTTTGCTCCCTGCTCCTAGTTGGCAGCAAGTAAGAGCGCGGCCACGACGGGCGACTACGCTGACTGATTACAGCTAGTGCAAGAAGTAGGATGACGCAAAGCAACTTTTCAACACAGATGGCTTACATCGGGGATGTGGTCGCGGGAAGCAACGGACACGAAGTACTGCCGCATTTTGCTCTGAATTCACCATTTCTGCGCTGCGGAAGCGTGAAATATGTTGATTTTTTTAGTGGTTTAAAGGGACACTGAGGAGAAATTGAAGTTGGCTTGTATCGGCAGAATACCAGCTCCTGATTACAGAAACGCCACTCATACTGACAACATAGCTCTTGTAACGTAGAAAAGAGCAAGAACCAAAATACAGGTATCGCCGCCACAGGCCAAACTCGCAAGTACAAGCGTGATGACGTCATAGGACAAAGCAGTGTTGCTAGAACCAATTGTTCTAGCAACTCTAGGACCCGAGAAGCCACAAATCACAGAGGCGCAGCCAATGCATGCGCAAATCTCTTTGACGTCGCCAGATGGCGCCACGTGCCCGGCAGCTACGCGCGCGCCTGAAGCATCGGGACCAATCAGCGCCTGCTCACCGGCGTTAGGGGGGCTCCCGGTATTCCGCTGCGGTAACAAGGTAACAAGTTACACGGTATGCTATAGGTGTCTATTTGCGAGAACTTCGTTGACGACTTCGAGAACGAGATCCATCGTAACGCTGGCAAAACGCCAGTGCAAACGTAAACGAAGCGACTGTAGCGACAGCCGCAATAGCCAATAGATGCCTTCAACGTGCGGCCGGAGGTAGCTTTCGTTTCGGCTGCTGCCAGGCCGCACTGCTGGCCGTCAGAAATCACGGAGTCTGCGTTACGTCATGTTCACGTCATGTTTCACGTCACTTAGTCCTGTGTCATCATAGGAGAATCCCAAGTTTGAATCAGAGCGGCGGGAAAAACATTTCCAACTTCGAATCCAAATTTCTTAGAAATAAATGCATCTTTCGCTGCCGGCCAAGTGGCAACAAAACCATGACATGCCGAAGTATCGGATTTTGCTATAAAAATAATATTAATAGTGCTCTCCTCAGTGTCCCTTTAAGGTCGAATTAGACCTTGAAACACTGTAAGCAGGCACTTTAGAGTGTACTGAACCCGAAGATGCCATCTTTGCAAAACAGAAATTTCCGCGAGGTTTTTACAATTTCAAGACCCGTGTCCCCCTTAAAGTGAACCAAGGTAAATGATAATTTAAAACCCACTGCATCCACCATGTTGCAAGGTGCAACCTTCCGACTAGACGCCACCTGCAGTGGTGAAACTGACAGTATGGTTTTTGTAGTAGCTTTTGTAGCAGAAGAAACTGCAATTTTCAGCAGCAATTAAAGGTTTTGTAGCAGAAAAAATTGTGTTAAATATGCTTCAGTAGCAGAGAAAAGTTTTGCATTCTACATCAAAAATTGCAGTGCTTGCAGCATATGAAAAAAGGAGCTGTAGAAAAATTTTGCCTTTCAGAGCCAGCCAGTTCTGATGCTCACGGGTATCGCGTAATGCAAAACATCAAAACTCCCAGACCAAAATGCTGCCATTACAGAGCTCTTTCTTTAAGACAAACCCCAAAATCCAGCCTGCATGTCACCCTAACAGTTATTACACTGTTTTGATTAGCCTTTGTTCGTCTTTTGTTCACCTGTGGAGTGAGAGATGAGGATTACAAACAACAGCACCTTGTTGGTGCAGCTCACACCCACAGGCAAAGCCACAACCATCATATTGTAACGTTGGTAATAAGCGGCCGAGGGTCAACAGCGGCGTAGCCCAGGACGTGCGCTTCCAGAACACTTCCATGCACACACTTCCTCCCTCGATAGGTGCTTTCGTCTGCACGAGCACTGCCGTCATTAGCAATGATGTTTTTTGAAGCTTGACATGAGAACACATTTGCCGCACATCCTGAAAGAATGGAAATGGCAAAAAAATGCTTCTCACAGTGCATTGGGCTGGGCATGCCGTCCGAGTTGTTGTTGCTGTTGTTGGCAGCGAAGAAAGCGTCCGAAGCGAGGTCATCCGGAGACCACGACTTCGGTCGGCTCACGCTACCAGGGACCAGTAGGCTGGAGCCGCTGCTGCTGTTGCTACCGGGTCTCAAGGGGCCACTGCCATCTGTCACTGAGCCGCGTCCCCCAGTGACACTGCCCATGTGCAGCGCCTGCGACGCTGTCGCTCGGCAGTCGCGCCGGCCTCCGCTGCGGTCAGGCTGCTCGTCCTTGAGGTTTGTCTCGGACTTGGAACGCCAGATACTGTTGTGCCTCTGCTTGCTGCAAGAGAAAGATGGACACTGCTCTTTACCAACGGACAAAAAGACAGATTTTTGCTGGAGTGTTTAAAACCACCAACGTGCTACTCTCTTGTGGAAACTGGGCTAGAAGAGAGAAAAGACATGAAATTTCAATGTAACTTTTCACATTCTGATACAGAAGCTCTTTCAAGGGGTACAATGCAGGGCATTAGAAAAAAAGTTCAAAGCTTTATACGAGTTCAAAAGGGAGGAAAAAAAATGGCTGAGGCTTCGTTTAGATTAAGCCTAGTCAGATGCGAAGCATATTGTCGCCGAGTTGCATATCGAGCATGCCGCTTGGCTAGACGTTCTTCACGCTCTTCATCAGTCTCTGTAGCACGCCGCAACTTTTGCTTCTCATTCCAACGAGCAGCCCAGTCTCCAGGAGGCATCTCTATCCCGTGTACGCCTAGCAGAGGCAGGCGCACCCCCTTGTATACCGCCGCTCCAGCATCACGTGTTCACTACAGCGCACCTAGCGGCAGAAGCAGGAAACACATTGGTCGCGACGCCTCGCGCGACGGCACGAGCTGGGCCCCCGTTTCTCATCTGCTGTGACATCACACACCACGTGGTCATCCTTGGTCACGCTGCCTCGCGCGACGGCGCGAGTTGGGCCCCCGTTTTTCATCTGCTGTCATGTCACGCATCACGTGGTATGACATGGAGGTCACGAAAGGTCAATGGTAACGACACCGCCGCGCTCGAGGAGCTGGGTTGGGCTATTTTAGTATACTTCGCATAAAAGGACCCAATATGTATTGCATTGTCAGTGGTGTATGAGCAGCTCAGGTATTTCGGAGGGGAGGGGTTGGATGAAAGGAGGGGTTGACTTTTCCGCTGCACTCAGTTGCTAACACTTCAAGCAGAGCTCCAAGCATCCCAGCCACCCACCATGACAAACAAAGGTGCAAAGGAAAAATGTTGTTCGGAGTGCTGTGCACGCAGTGGGTGGAGATAAAACAACAGACTGCTTTTGGCAGCCAAATAGCACACAAAGAAAGGGCACACACCTTGCATGCAGGATGCCCTGGTAGGTCTCGAGCTGCTTGAGGAATCCCGAATTTGGCTTGATGCAGCTGCGGCGAGTCTTGACAAAGTCGAGAGCCTGCCGCAAGTCCCAGCCGTAGGCCTTCATCACGTACGCGATGACGACCGAGGCCGAGCGGCTGATGCCCATCTTGCAGTGCACCAGAACTTTGGAGCCCTGCTCTCTGTTGGGGACAGGCAAGGGTGCATTTTTTTAGGGCTTGGCCCATCACTATGTTTTGCTTTGCAATGTTTTGCATTGCAGTCTTAGTGCTAACTAAGTGCCCTAACTAAGAATGTCCACTGCGAGGGTTCAAAGAACAGGACAAATGATAATCCAGTCAAACATCAAACTGCACTGAACAGTCCAGTGCATACTGCTAACAAATTTTTCATGCCACAGATTCACAAACAACCCTACGATGGTGTCAGCTTGATGCAAAACACGCTACTGACAAGCAAACAAGAGGGCTCAAACACGTAAGCCAGCCCAGACACTACATAACCACACACAACTGGCAATGCTGTAATGTGCTCCTGCACCATTTCAGCTGCTTTCTTTCGAGCGAAACAAGTTTGGTCAAACGACTGTTCTCTCTTTGTGACCCAAACCTTTAGCTTCATAACTAGATGCAGAATGCGACAGAGACAGAATGCGTGAAGACGTGAGGTAAAAAAAAAAACTTACTTGGCTTGCGCTATATACTTGTAGGTCTTATCCCAGTGTTTGAGCATTTCTGTTGTCTCATCATCATAGACACGAATGTTGAAGTAGTCAAAGAGACCTGGGTAGAAGTTGTCAATTTCCCTTGTCACGTTGAGGATGTGACCAACCCTGCGTAAAAAATGCAACGAAGGGGTGAAAAATAACACCATCAAAAATGATACTTCCTCTAGCTGTTGGACTTTACGATCACGACCAATATCAAGAGGCTGGATTATAAACAAGGCACCAACGGTTATCTGGCCACTAAGCAGCAATACTTAGTACTACTCCATTCCCAATGATTATTCTCAGTCAAGCTTCCTACATCTGGCATACTCATTTGCTGCAGATGTTAGCAGTTCTGCGGAATGCCAAAGCCCACTTTAAAATGCACGTCAAATGCAGTTGCACCAACCCATTCCAGTGGTTTATTTTTCTTAAGGAATCTGTCATGTTACAAAGTGAAATGCACTATTTATAGGCGGTTTAACATTTCCCTGCAATGAAGTCATGCCTCAATATCAGCAAGAACCAAACGTAAATACCAGGCCATTTCTCCAGAAGTTTAAACTTTGAGTGAAGTTTTGGCTTGCTAGGCAATTGTGCAGCTATGCAAGGTCCAGTCCTCTATTACGAAGGGAAAATTTCTTCGCCAGATTAAAATTTTTTGGCCGAATTATGACCTACAGGCTAGGCAAAAGCTGTCGGCTGTAGGAGCTGCTATATTCTATGCTACACAGCCGGTCGAACAGAAAGAAAGGCTCAATTGAGAGCACACATTATCTCTCCTGCCCAGCACCAAAACTCGCAACCATAAATGAGAATAAATAGTGCGGCACTTCACCATATAGCTAAACACACTGCAGAGGGGAAACGCCGCTTACCCCTTGTCTTTGAGCTCCTCGAGATTTGAGGCATTCCACTCGGAGCCAAGGTAGAGGTACTCGAGGATCTCAGTGGCCGCATCCATCTGACCCAGGATGGTGAGCATCTCCTGGTCGATGAAGGACTTGAACTGCTGCAGGCTCATGTCCAGCTCCTCCTCGAGCCGAGACCGCATCTGGGCAAGCACACAAGCATCCGCGCATGCAGTCGTGTGAAGGCTGCTGCTCCTCACACCACTAACTTCACTCATGGCTCACAACACACGCTGCAGAAGTCCAGGAAAGACCCCTTCAGAGACACTGGACGAGGACACGCGCATCAATCACTGGAGCATGTGGCCCTCCATAGACCAGTGTAGTAAGCAAAACAATCACCAGAGCATGCGGCTGAATATGCATGCCCCCTCCATAGACCAGTGTGGTAAGCAAAACATTTGCTTGACCTTGTTGCAAAAAGTAAAGGAAGCAGCTCACCAGCAGAAGATGACCTCAGAGGCAAGACCATAACTGGCATATTTGGCTGTGGGGAAATGCCCTTTGATGTAACATTTTTCGCAAACGGGGAGAGGTTTACTAAGTTCACACAGAAGCAAGAGAGAATGGGCCTTTTGAAACCAAGTCTTCCAAAAGATCAGTCTGTGCAAAGGATGCTTTTACAGAGGCAGTACATGGGTGAACCACCATACGCTGAGATACCAGCAGCCATCAGTGCCGAACAAGTCAATCGAGCCATATGGTGATACAGACAGCATAGGTGACTTCATCCTTGGAGACTTTCTTTAATTTCCAATGCTGTCTTTTTGATATGGCACTCCTTTTGAATATAATCTTTTGTTCCGAGACTGTTTTCTTTACTTCTGTTTGACATGTTTGAACTATGCAGTGTGTTTCTCATCACTGCCACACTCAATAATGAAAAACTGTAGATGTAAAAATCTGGACACAGAAATGGTGAAAGCAGCTGCCTGCCAGAAGAACTGTGGGAGCCTCATCAAGTGTAACTGCTTTTATTACCACCCGTTCCAATGTTATGCAAATAGAGTAAAAAAACACACAACTGTTATCATTATAATCATTGCTATTATTTGCAACTGCTGTCATTGCATTTCTTTCAGCTAAAATGGAAAACAGTTCAATAAAAAAAAGCCAGTTTCTCCTAATCTCAAATCCCAAAGTAGGAATAACCAACAGAAACAACAGGCTAAACTAGGCTGCGGCTTAACTGAAACATTCGATGAGAGCTATCATGCCCATTTCCTCCCGTTCTCTTATTTCACTCTTTTCTTGTTTCTCTTCTTCATCCTTTCCTTCTTTCACCCTTGGCTTGGCTTGGGCCTTGGTTTGGCTAGCCCTGGCTTGGCACCGATCCGCCTGGGCCAAGCCAGGCCAACTACAGCTATTACAATTACAACACGTTCCAGTACACATGACGACTCGGGGTGGGCTACCATAAATCCTAGCCACAAAAACCGCAACAGTGGGTCAAACCACTGCAATGGTCTCGGCTGTCTAAGGCACACCAACGGAGTACCGTTGCGAAAGATTACTACACATGTAAATTTCTTAGCGAGCGCGAAGCAAGAGAGAAAACTCACGAATTTACTGGTGACTTCATCCAGATCGACGGACATCATGAGCTCTTTCAGCTTGCTCCTGATTAGCGCTTCTGTCTCTTCCTTTTGCGTTGGCCTGAAAAAAATATATAAAGAAATGGAAATGAATGAATTTAAAAAGTCTTTATATAAAAAAAAAGAATGAGAAGCAGCATGTTCACCAATAACTCACGGCTGCTGCAAGATACGAGACAAAATACATGAAGCTGCTTCCATAATAAGCCATCGCGGTGGCGAAATGAGCCCTGCAAAGCTGTGTGTACCACATCAAGCCAAATACTGAAAACCTGTTCTGATCATGACAATAGTTAAATGCACTTTGTTTAATCCTTTGACATGTTGTGCACACAAGTGTGTACAAAGTGACCCCTCCGCTTTTTCTGAGAGCCGGCTGCACCTAGCAATGATTTTTTTTTGTTTCAGATGAAGTTCACGTCATATCGCAAATAAGCTGGTATTTCATGTCATATAGCTAACGAAGTAAGCAATATTTGCAGTGAGCGTGGCAGCATCTAGCCAGCTATTTTTGAACAAACAGAATTGGCCACGTAGTACCACCATTTCTTTTTTGCAATTTCAAGAATAAAGTCCACCTTCGAAATTGAAATTACTTTCACGGTCTTTTGGGTGTTTACTTCACAAGTCGCGGCATTCCGATGTTGCTGTTTTCATTCATTCATTCATTCATTCATTCATTCATTCATTCATTCATTCATTCATTCATTCATTCGTTTTTTCATTCATTCATTCATTCATTCATTCGTTTTTTCATTCATTCATTCATTCATTCATTCATTCATTCATTCATTCATTCATTCATTCATTCATTCCTTTTCATCTAATGACACTTTGTACGAAATTCTACACATCCCTGCAAAAAACCAACCGCTAGTATTCAGCGCTGGAAAACTAATTAATTGTCTTTCTGAAAGCCGGAATATATTATTTAGGCGAAAAAAATATTTCATTTCGATGGAAACAAAAAAATGGCGAGTCAAAGGGTTAAGCAGCGAATATTAACCAACTGCAGTAGGGGGCAGAAATATTTCGCGGAGTTCGTTAAATGTGGTTTCACCGCACCAACCCGAGGCCCGGCAGTGAAGGCGACCCACTCAATGTAATCTTCGTCCGGCTGTCAATCATCTCAGAAAATGAGCTTCGCAGTACACTGTGCGCCCAAACTGTAATGCGCGCCTACACTGGCACTCGATGAGCAGAGCGCTGGCCTCGCTACTGCGTTCGCATGTGACCAATAACGGGAAAAGAGATCACAGTGGCACTTACCGTGAGCGATCAAAGTCCGGCGTCGGAGGCCTTCTGGACACCAGGTCGTCCATCGCGTGCCTTTCGGAGAACAAGGAAAGAAAGAGAAAGCGGACAGACATCAGTTTCACCGGAAGGACATTGGTTTCACTAAGAAGGAGCACGTGACACGAAGTAAGCGGTCAAAGCGTGATCGCTGTGCGAGACAAGAACGCACCATTCGTTGAGGCAGGACTGGTCCGACTGGATCCTTTCGGCATAGTACTGCACCCACTGGTGGGTCCCGCCGCCCTGGAAATAGTTGAACTCCCGGGCCTTGGCACACGCCTTGTGCAGTGACTGGAGCGCAGACCTGGGCCAAACGCAGATACACGCGCGTTGTTCTACACTCTTCACACAGTTGTTGCCGCACAGCCCAAAAGAGTCACAGAAAGCCGGTTATGACACAGCAAAGAAAAAAAAATGAAAACTCGTTTACAGGAAAGGAAATGGCGCAGTATCTGTCTCACATATCTCGGTGGACGCCCGAACCACTAAGGGAAGGGATCAAGGGCGTCCGCAGAACTTTTTCCGGTGGGGGGGGGGGGGGGGGCACCCGATGTCCGAGGATGGGGGAGGCGGTAGGTTTGTAGTTGTTTTCTACCAGGGCATAAATAATATCCGTAATTCCAGGAGGGGGGGGGGGGGGGGGGGGCAACCCCCCCCCCCTTTCCCCCCTTCCGGACGCCCATGGAAGGGATAAAGGAGGGAGTGAAAGAAGAAGAGGTGCCGTCGGAATAAACGTAACAGGGCACTGAGGAAACCGCATTGGAGTAATGCGAAAGCACTCATGCCTCTTCTTCGCCTCTAATTGCTCCTCTTTGCCTCTATGCCGATTGTGACGTCGCGTCTGGCAATCGAATCACATGACCCACCTTAAACCATAGTTAATAAAAAAAATAATAATGCACCTTACTATATAGTTAGTTTGCATTATATTCGCAATTAATTTATTTCATTCACACTTAATTCCCTCAATCCACAATTAATTTACTGCAATTCACCTTTAATTAATTGCAATGTATCATTAAGTAGCATTATACCCACATTAATCTACCTTAATTCACTCTAATGCACCTTAATTCATCTTCATTTACTACTAGCGTTTCTATAATTTGTTACTGATTAGATTTCGATGAACTCCAAAGCCCCCATCGTTTCACATTCATTTAGGACATACAAATTTCCGCCGCGAGTTGGCTCCGCCCATCTTTCTTTCCGGTCACGTGGCCCAATCACGTGGTAGGTCACATGGTACGACATTTCCGACGATTCGCCTCCGCGGTGGCTCAATGGTTATGGTGCTCGACTGCTGACCCGAAAGACGCGGGTTCGATCCCGGCCGCGGCGGTTGAATTCCTTTGGAGGAGAAATTCTAGAGGCCCGTGTGCTGTGCGATGTCAGTGCACGTTAAAGAACCCCAGGTGGTCGAAATTTCCGGAGCCCTCCACTACGGCGTCTCTCATAGCCTTAGTCGCTTTGGGACGTTAAACCCCATAAACCAACCATTTCCAACGATTCAAATATCGCGGCACTCGCCCCTCGACAACGTCCACTTTTGGTCGCTTCTTTGGCTCTAATTAGTTAACTAATGACCCGATTGGTGCCACAATTTTTGCCCGGCAGCCTCACATCCGCCCCTTCGATTACAACCACTTTTTAGAAGATATCTATTTACAGTTCCCCGCAACTGCTGCCGACACGTTATTTGCGGACACAAACCCGCCGACATAGCCTCCATCGAAACGCGGCCGCCGCGGTCGGGTTCGAGCCCAGGTACTCCAGCAGCCGAGCGTCCCACACCTCCTATAGGTTTTCCCGAAAGGGCGCTGAATTTCAATTGACTTTTGCACAATCTTTGGTTATGAGGAGCCTACACTAAACAGGCATGCTTTATTCAAATATTCAAAGGAATAGTGTTGGTCAAACGTTTAGGGGAATCCCCTAAACATTTGACCAACACTGTTCCCACTTCGAGTTATTGATCAATTCGCTCTCGCCCTACCATAAGCTTGCCGTCCCGGTTAGCTCAGTTGGTAGAGCGACTGCTCCGGTGTAGCGGTGGTCTCGGGTCCGAACCCCGGACCAGGACGAATTTTTTTAACTACGAAGTTTCTAAGAAAGCTGTATAGCTTTCCTTTGTAGCCGTATGGCTGCGCTTGGGTGGATGCCATGGGCGTCCGGAAGGGGGGGCGGTTGCACCCCCCTGGAATTGCATATATTATTTATGCACTAGTAGAAGACAACTACACAGCTTGATTAGCACATTTAGGTGATATTAACTTATCGGATTTTGCTTACTGAGTTCAATTCTTTGTTCATTCATAAATTCTGATGTTTGTTCTCCAAGCCTAGCACTACTTTGCTGCTTCTAATTTTTATTTCATGTGCGCAGTTCAGGCCACAAATAGTTCCTTTTTGGTGCTAACCTACCGCCTTCCCCCTACCCGGCCATCGGGTGCCCCCCCCTGGAAAAAGTTCCGCGGACGCCCCTGGTGGATGCCAATGAGTAATTACTCCTTTATTCAAAGGAATAGGTCCCTCAGGGACGAGACCGCAACAGGGAATGCAGCCTGGAAAGCGAAAACTGCGAACAGAAAATTGCACAATACACAGGCATGCCCACACCTGCCTTCCCGTCAGATGACGAACTGGAAGGCGCCACACAGTGCAGACTTGCCCCACAAAGATTGCATGCCGTCTACACCACTTTCGAAAATCAGTTCAGCACCGCGTATATCCGGGGTAAAAGTGCTACTCAGCGGTATTTCGGCGGACCTCTGCCACTTCTATAATAGGGCGTATAGGTCACTACATCTGGGCCTACGCTAATCTGAACGGCGACGAGGCGCTCAACCAGTATGTGTCCTTGACCGTGGTCCCGCGGTGTGCGTCCGCGCCGTGCATTGCGCGTCCTTGATCGGCTATCCCAGCGACTGCCTGATTGAACCAAAGGGAGACACGCGAAGGTCAGACGAGCGACGCCATCTTGCGCAAAGCCCGGGCGAGAGTTTCCATGAGCTACGGACGCGTCGGATCAGCGGGGCTGCGAGCGAGGAGCCCTCTGAATCTCATTAGCACTTCGCAAGCGCGTGCGCTGGAATTTTACACGCCTCTGCTCGACAAGGCGCCACGTGAAGACGGATAGAACGTGGAGCCGTAGCCGAGAAGCAACTGCGGGAAGACACTATAATGAAGTGGTTAATGCGCGGGCGTGGCTGTGTCCAATGGGCGGCGGCTACGCCAAGAACGCGCGCGATGTTTTCCGGATCACGTGCGCGTATACGGTTGTGCTCCGCAGAGATTCTGAGCAGCCCGACAATGAACACGCACAATATTAGATCGACTTGCAATCGACCACCTCGACATTAGAATATTTTGGAGCCGCAGGGCATAAGGTAGTAATACAGCTTCGGAACAATAGGGCCTCCAAATAAAGGAAAACATTTCACCGCTCGTTAAACTACACAGAATACGTCCCTCACTATCAAGGTCTGACACGACGAAGAGTGGCAGCGAACGTCTCGTGATTCGTCGCACGAAACAGACAAAAAGCACGGAACCTCGCGTGGATATATGCGATGCGATACGCGAAAAGAAATGCGCTCGTATTTTATACTCGTAATAAGCACCCGTACAAAAAGAGCATATATTTCGCTCCCCGCATAGCGTGAGCGTCTATGGCGGTGAATTTTCGCTTCATCAGGTTGCCGTCTGGCCAAGGGCTGTTTCTAACAAAAGACCCAATGTCGTCGTCCTCCGATGACGTTTTGACGCACAGTGGCAGGGATGTTCACAGAACACAATTTCATGATTATTTTCTGTGCACCAGTACAAAAAGAGCCACAACTGTGAAAAAAAAAAATCAGTCTGGTTACAAGACGTGTGTACAGAATACGCAGCTTACTATGGCTAAGGTAAAAAAAAAAATTCAAAAAAGAGAGTATTAATACACAGAACGGGGCAGAACAGAGCATTGCCACAAAGTGCTAGAATCGTTCAGGGGTTTCAAAATCTTGAACGCATTAGTACATAAGCCGGGATAAAACAACACGTCGTGTCGGTGAATACGCGGACATTCCCAACGACACGCGAAGCCACTGTGAGGTGGTGTAAGGTATGAAAAATACCTATCTTAAACGCGCAGGAGAGGTCTGCGACTCGACGGGAACAACTACTGAACGCGCAGTAAAAGTTTTCACGGCAGTGCATCCGTTACAAGATTTTATTTAGACTGTCCACAGACTCGTCTTAAAGTCTACAGACATTCTAATACAAATGCTATAGACAGTCTATAGACAATCTGTAGCTTTATGGGCACACAATTTTGATACTTTTTTCTGCAGACACTCTATATACTATGAACAGAGAAAAGGAAATCTATAGGAAGGCAATAGAGTCCAGAAGAGGTTAACAGACAGTCTACTAGACCATTTTAATCAGGGTATGCTTGGGAACGAAGGACAAAATTAGCCAATTATCATGATCCTGGAGCCCTTTCTCCGGTCAATGTGCAGAAATACGCGACGTGATATAATTTCCTTTAGGCAGATTTACACGGAAAAGAGAACAGGCTACAAACAAGTGCCGCACTGCGCCATGCATGATTTTGCGAACACTCGGAAGGAACGGTCACGGCACAAAGCCTCACTTTTCATCGACGATTTCTTCGCAGCGCAAAAGCGGACGCCGTTTCCTCATACAATTTCCGGAGGTTCTTGCAATACCCAAACAAAGGAGGGCGCTAATTTCCGGTCACCGCGGCCGAAAACAGAAGCTGCGCAAACAAACGGAAGGAGTTTCGGCGAAAATTTAAGGCTCGCAAGATTTCTCAACTGCGGTGATAACGAAGCCAATCAAAAGGCCACGCTTTTTATTTCTGCATCTGGCGCTCGTTTAAGGAAAATCAACAATGCAAATGCAACAATGCAAGTGCAACAATGCAAGTGCAACGACAACATATACGCGCGGTTGCCGCTTGGCATCACCAAGAACAACCGCGGTATACACCATGCGCCGGCGAAAGCCGCTCTTGTTTCTTGAGCCGACAAAAACGTCCAAAAGCACGCTCCAACATTCTACTGAAGTCCAACGAAGGATGGTCGATCGGGGTTTCTCAAGGAAAACTATTTCGGAGCTCTTCCTGGGGTGCAAAATCAGGCTTCGCACCGTACGAAACGCCGCGACTGCACAGCACGCCCCACTATACGGCGAATGACGTTGGTATAGGTCCCCCCACCCCTCCCCCTCTTTCATAGTGGATTTCCCGCGTTTCGCCACCTCACATTGCAGAACATTCAACCACAAATACCTCGCTCCCGGCAAAGACTGCACAGATATCATTGAATCTTTCGATTCATTGTATATATACAATGGCGCGCCAACCAGAGTTGTTCGGCGCCGCCGCAAGAGACGGAAAGGCGCCACACGCCTCCACAGTGGTGGCCAAGCGTGCCAAACTCACCGGCGGCCCGTGTAGACGGCGGACAGGTGCGACGTCCACAGGACGCAGGCCACGTCGCCGACGCAAAAGTGGTACGCGCTCATCTCGAGCCGAGCCGCGAACTCGACGCCGCCTTCGAAGGCTGCTTCCGGCGCCGAGCCGGGCTCGGCCAACAGGGCGAAACACATGGCGCCCACGTGTGGAGGGTCTCCTTGCTCGCCTTCGGCGTTTACGTCGACGCGTGCGAAGCTGCTTCTGCACGCCGGCAGAATCACACGGTGTCGTGCGTAGCCGGTTGAATCCAACGGAAAGCTGCCGCGAGAGATGTGGAGGTCTGCAGAAGCCCTACTTGGGATCGATGGGATTCAGCGACAGCGAATGGCTGGCAATATATCTTTATTCTCTCTTTAAACACACGAAAGCGCGTCTGCTGGATTCATGCGAGTGGGCGAGCAGGTTGACTTGCTTCAGAAAACACTGAAGTAACGCCTATACGCAGCGCTATAGGACAGTTTGCAGCACTCAACATCAGCGCTGAAATGACTGCCCACGAGGTGAAAAGAGCACTCGGATTCACTGGACGCGGCAAGCACCGATCACCGACAGCTTTTTTCCCGCAAAACCTTGGAATCGCACTGAACCGTTCTTTCACAACACAGCTCAGCCAGGTGTCCAGCACAGCGATTCACGAGGACTCTTCCGAGAAGGAGGCGACGACCGCCCAGGCGTCAACAACGAACACAAGCCGAATCGCTTAATGTATCGGCACTGGTTCGACGCGGGCTTTTCACGAAACCTCCTTAATCACGACGATACCACCACCACCAACCAGCATTGCGGCGAGCCAACGAGAAAGCACCAGGTCAGCTGCGGGCACTCCTCTTGAAGTCACTGAAGGCGTGGCCGGTATTCTCTTTTCCCCTCCGGGCAGAGAAGAAAAGCAAAACCTTGAATTCACTAAGCAGAGCCCAGCCTCAAGAGCCGCCGCTCGACTCGGGAAGAGAGGTGATCACCACCCGTGGAATCGAGCACGGAGCGCAGTGGAGAAGGCTACCGAACACCACCATAGCAGCGACCTGGTAGCGTCGGCTGAGGACGCGGCAGTGAGCTTGGCCCTATGCCGTCGGCGACTGACTACGCGCGTCCGAGAAAGGACAGCGCGTGGGAGCGGGGCGGCGCCAGAGTGCCCACACGTCCCGCCGGCCGCGGCCGACTTCCTTTTCGGGGACCTCCTTCGATGAAGGGCCTGTCGCGCTTCCGGGAAGGTGACGGAGGAGGGGAATCCGAAAATGCCGTCGAAATAGCGCCGGGTATACGATCGGACGGCGGAATAAACGTACACTACGCAACGGACTGAGTCAGCAGACACAACGTTTCACTTCACAGAACTACGTACATACAGGCGCTGTTATGTTGTGTTGTGTTGTGTTGGGTTGGGTTGGGTTTATTGGCGCATAAGCAGCTAAGGCTATCATGCGCCATGAACAAGGTATGGAAAAATTGGCTTGAGCAGAGTTTGAAAACAAAGTGGATAAAAACGGTGGTGTAAAGGGCCTAAAAGTTATTTTTACTAACTAGCTGATGAAAGACAAGTATTTTAAAAATGTCTGATAGCAGAAACTTTTAAAGGTTGGGTTACCTCCGCAGACATCCTTGGCTCGACAAGGATTTCGAGGCTCCCAACAACTCAGATAAAGACCTCAGCCTCCTTCTCATGATTGAGAAAGTGGCTGAGGTGTATAACTGTATGTAGTGAAGCACAGGGTGAGTAGATTAGAGTTGATGAAGAATACTGGCTTCCCTTAAAAAGCTAAAAACACAGGGTATACTGACAAGTGCATCTTCGCCTAAAATCAATGCTGAATGAAAAGGAATGTGTTCGTACATACATGCAGGTGCAAACAAAGGAAACCGAGCCTGACACCTCTCAGCCTAATCGAAACTGGCACGTATGGTATGTGCATGCTCGTAGTGGACACATGTGCGCTTTCAATGGACAGTGTTTGTTTATTTCCGATAGGGAAACCGTGACTGCACTCAGAACGAAATAGCGTCCTGCGTTTGCTTATGTCCGCACCTGTGCTTTACTTTTCCCGCTGCCAATGCAACGTCACGGAGCTCTCCTCCTCTGCGGACTAGAGTGATTTCGTCACGCAGGAGTGGGATATCACACAGGGAACCATTCTTACATAATGCCGGCACAAACCCCGTACTTCGGTTCAAACCTCGCAAGCACCAATGAAGGCACTACACTCGGTTCTGCGTGAGTGCGTAAATTTTATTTACTATTTTTTTCAGAGTGACGATAGCGGCAGTTCACCCAATGGCGCAAACGCTGACGAAACAGCGCTTCTATAATACCTACAAGGACAGAACGTAGTCACTCCCGGCGGAAGACATAACCAAGGATAGCAGACGGGTTTTATCAGTCGCCCGCACAGAGTTGCATGCTATACGCAAATGAAGCGGAGGCAACGCGTGATAAATGGACACAGCCTGGCTGCCTGACGCAACCTCGCCGTACATGCATTCGGCGGCAGCATGGCGGACGAAGCGACGCGTTTGGTTTCCGCGCAAACGCGCGATGTGGGCCGGCGGCTTGTTAGCTATGCGAGAAGCGCGTACATTATAATAAGCTCGTGGGTGCAAGCTTGTGGAGGAACGCGCGCTACCAGACCCAAGTATGCACAAGCGCGTAGGCGGAATGTTTTTCTTTCCCTTGTTAATGTACGAAATAACACTACAAGAAGAAGTAGAAGAAAAAGAAATGAGCTATATATATATACCGGGTGTCTCAGCTAAATGTAACCAAACTTTTAAAAAAGGCGAAGCGTCCTAGTCCAATGAAACCAACTGAGGGTTGTTCATAGTCGCGTGGCCTTTGAGTATTTTTTTCGCTCTTCAAAGTTAATTAGTTAAGTTTAATTCGCTAACTTTTTAATTAGAAAAAGTTTTAGATCGCCTCGAAAAACCGCTAGTAGTGCTGTTTCCGTCAAGTTACGATTTACGTAGCTTCATTTATTGGCCTTAAAAGAAAGTTGTCGCGTGACCAGATGCTCGCTCACTTCTCTGCCCCAATGTGTACCATCGAAGAGAGGACGTCAGAAAAAACGGATTTTATTCTTTAAGGCGCGTCTTCGGACGTTGAAGTGGCACAGTTGTCATGTGGAAGCTTTTTCTTATCGTGCGGGTTGTGGTTAAAGGCCGGTAAAAAAACTACTTTACGTAAATATTACTTTGCTGCAAATGTCCCAGTAAGCTGTTTCTCAAAGCGGTCTACAACTTTTCCATTCACACTTTGTTCAAGTCAATAATTAAAAGTTAATTAAGCTTAACTAATTAGTCAACCTTGAGAAACGAAAAAATACTGCAGACTAGGTCACGCGATTCTAAACAACCCTCATTTGGTTTCAGACGGCTAGGACGTACACACCGTGTTTGTTAAAAGCTTGGTTACATTTAGCTGGGACACCTGGTATACAGGGTGTTTCACCTAAGACTTTCTGCAATTTTTAAAAATAAGCTATTTGAATTAGATGCGCGCTTTTTCTGGCATAGCATTGTCGGTGGTGTAGTACATCATAATGCAGCTAAGACATGCTAACTAGCAGGCTTGTTAACCAATATTCAATAGTTAACTTTTAAACTATTACCGTTGGGCTCCTTAATTATTGAGAGGCATGCAGCCCACCGTAAGTGATGTCCATATCCGTTTTTATAATTTCGCGAACGCGATTATCCGCGGCGCTGTGGCCCAACAAATTTCGCCTACATCGCGCCAAAATACATGCGGTTTTGAGAAGCTTGCAGGCAAAGCAACCTCTCCAGTGTACCTAACTCGTCGAAATAGCCAAAATTTGTTGGGCCACAGCGCCGAGGATAATTGCGTTCTCGAAATTCTAAAAACGGATATGGACATTACTTACGGTGGGCTACATGCCTCTCAATAATTAAGGAGCCCAACGGTAATAGTTTAAAAGTTAACTATTAAATATTGGTTAGCAAGCCTGCTAGTTAGCATGTCTTAGCTGCATTATGATGTACTACACCACTGACAATGCTATGTCAGAAAAAGCGCGCATCTAATTCAAACAGCTTATTTTTAAAAATTGCAGAAAGTCTTAGGTGAAACACCCTGTATATAAAGAAGGTTCGACGAAAAACACTGACCAAAAGCTCAGTGAAACTTGAGATAATGTCGCGTGCCCACACAGTTCTTCCAACTATGACGTCTGAACGGCTGACAGTTTCCGTACGTCTAGGGATACGTCGAGCGAGTAAGCAACAACTGCCCAACGCGCTAGATGCCCTCTTTCCATAGTACACCTCGGCGACCACGATCGACGCGCTCGGTGAGGCCGACGCGCATCCGAGTGACGCTTGTACGACGAAAGAAAGGGAATCCGCGGCGGTATAAGCTAAGTTAGGCAACCGCCGAGCATACTCGCGCGACTTTATTCGAGCCATCTGAGCCGCGTGAGCGCTCGCCTCAAAACAAAGCGCCGTCTTTCAGAGTGGACACGCAATCCGAGTCACGAGGGCCGCAACCCAAGAAGCGACCGGGCTTCCAAGAGCACGCGCATAATGATGGGCCGCAGGCCAACGCGCGCGCAAAGGAAACGCGAGCCCGTCGGGGAACAAACAAGCAAAAGTGGGGCGGCGATAAAATTGAAGGGTTATGAAACCCACAGCCTCTTCTGCAGACGGCGTGGCAACCACCGCTTCTCTTTTTTTCCCGCAAGCTGCCCACGCTCGGTAGGCTGTCGCGGAGCAGCAGCTGTATGCGGCAGCACGCGATCGCGTTTCCATGTATGCAGGTCGTTGCCTGCCGCGACTCCCGGAGAACCGACGGCATATTCCGTCGCCGGCAACGTATAGGCGATGGCAACGTATACGCGACGAGGTAGTTCTGTGAAAACTGCGAGACTGACGCAGACTTTGAGAGAAGCATTTGTCTTTATAGTTCGGCGAAAACTACCGTCGGGCATTGTTTGAAAAACGCCTAGATTTCCGGTTGGCGCCTTGTATTACAGAGCGTCGCACAGCTGTTTCCGTGGCGTACGAGACAGAAGTGATTACAAACTGTGTCGTTCAAAGCTTATGATTACATTACGGAGTTATCAGGGAACGATTATTACGCCATTTCCGCCGAACCGGTTTAATCGCTGTGACACTGTTACAGCAAAGTCATTACAGCCGCCATCCATTCAAGTGTCAACGGCGGCAGGTCTGTGCCCGGACCATTCGTAGTTGCGCACGGTAAGATTGAAGATGCGCTGATTGGAACCTATTAGCCTGCCGGCCATGTTTTCCGAATTCACGTGCGTCCGTCCATTCGTGTTGCGTCCACGAAGAAATAATTAATGTCCAGCGCATTGCGACTAAAAGCCAGATATACCCTGCAGCGAATGGAAAATGAGGCAAAAGACAGAGGGGTCTTGCCGACGACGCGCAGACTTCCAGCGACGCGACTTGCCAAATGGGTTGCTTAAAAACGCGACCTAACCGGAAACGGCACCCCACTTAACAGCACACCGGCCCCTGGCCACTACACGCTTCATTGTAGCGAGTTCAGAAAAACAACGCAGGAGAGCGAGCAAGAACGGCGACAAAGCGCTTTGCAGCGCACTGCCGCAGCCGCTTCGGTCTCGCAGTCCATTCGTCACGCGCCGTTAGCCTCGCAGTCTACGGCGAAGCACGACGACGCAGTTACGTGCAGCGCGCCGGAGGCTGACGATGAGCAGGAGAGAGGGAAGGCTACAGACAAGCGGGCGCCCCTGCGCCCGCTTCACCCTGAACTGAGACTGGGACGTCATTGTGGCTGTTGGCAGCGAGGAAGCTTACGTTGATTTGTTTAAGTTGATTGTGAGCTTTGTTCTAGCGAGGGCAGCAACGGAAGGGACGTTGTCCTCAATACGCGCAAAGAACGGGTCTCGGTACTTTCGCTACAGCGGCGAGCGGTTTTCCCGCAGAAAGCTTCTCGAGAGAGGCAAGGGCGGTCGCATCTTTCTTATAGACGTAACGGCAAACGGCGTTCTTCAGCAATACACGGTGGCTCCGGAACAAAACGGTTGCGGAAAAACAGACGTCATTTGCTCGGCCTATCGGCAAGATGACAGCTGTCAGAGGCCCGTTCAGAACGGGAAGCCGATAAATATCTACCATCTACATACACGGGACAGCCCCAGTGAGGCAGCAGCGCTGCACCAAAGTGTCCGGCCCGTGAGAGGAAGAGTGTGTACGCGTAGACGCCACCGACCGCCGCCGTGCTAGCGTAGCGCCGTCCCTCGTGACCGGATGGCCGGCGGCCACGCAAACGAGTTCCGCCGCTGCAGGGGAAGCGAAACGCGTCCTTAACGAAAAGAAGCGAGCAGGTACAGCAGAGAGGCTAAAAGCGAAACAGTCGCTGCCGACATCCGCCATAAACGCGCCCCAGTCGACAACTGGTGGATGGTGAGATATGATGGAGGTGCCAAGAAAACGTGAAATACGTAGTCTGCATCAAACCCTGTTGTTGAATCGGTGGGCAGGGAAAAGCGCGCTTTACTGTAACTCTACCCACACGCTGTTCGGACGATACGGGTGGTGCTGAACGAATGGTGCTTCCGTAAGCCATTGGAAACCGCATTAGCAAACGACGGCGGAGCAGTCGGTGCTCGGGCCAACGGAGCCAAGACCGGCTCCGGGCCCGGGCCAACGGGCGGATGAAACAACCAGCACGAATGGCCGACGAATGTTGTCGTTGCAGAGGCAGCAACAACAATACATCCGAGAAGAAACGGTAAGTGCATAGCGCATTTTAAAGAGGCGCAGAGCGCGCGCGAAAGTCATGGGCACGTCGTGCCAGCGCACAGCCCAACAAGCCCGCTGGTTTCAAAGACGATGACCTTGCACTAGTGCAGGGGTTCTCAAACTGGGTTCCGCGGAACACAGGGGTTCCGCGGGCTGTCTTCTTGTGTTCCGCGAGAACCCTCACCGGCCCTGACCCGGCAGCTGATATGAGACTGGCTCGGAGTGCTACTGAGCCACGCTTTGACTTGCTCTTAAAAGGGAAGCAGTATCACCCATCACATTAGTATTTGTATTAATCTGTGCAATAAACATTTAACTTTTGCAACTCTCTCTTTGCAAAAATGCACTCGACAACATTGCTGGTAAGTGAAAGCAGGGGAGGGGGGGGGGGGGGGGGGGGGTTCCCTGGCACTTATTGAAGGCTTTTGGGGTTCCTCCAAGCAAAAAAGTTTGAGAACCCCTGCACTAGTGGACATTTTGAGGCCTGCTTCACTTCAGAGGCAACGACCTAGTGCCGCATTTTGTCGCCGTCCAAACGAGTTGCAGTTTCAGCCTCTCCCTCGTAAGGTATGAAAACAACGAAAAAAACATGCACGCGCGACACCAAAAAGCGCATCTACAGGACGAACGTACAGGGTCCAGAGCAGATGCGGCCGCCATCTTCTCCGACCCACCGCCTGCCGAGCCGCACATTCCTCTCTGCTCCCGCTTACATCAGCGGCCAGCGTGGCAGTTCGCCAAGAGACGGCGCGCGCTTAGTACTACATCATTGTACGAGAAGTTCCGCCGCGTATACGTGTACACTATGCGCTCGCGCGCCGCATTGATCCGTGACGAAGCGTCGCCGTCGGAGACAGCGGGGAACGCAGAGGACAACGCTGAAATATCCGTGCGGCGCCTAATGTCAGACCCCTTGCGCTTTCGCAGTTGGGAGAAATGGCAGTGCGAGCAGCGATAAGAATAACAAAAGAATATTCCTGGTGGTCAGACGAGTGGATGATGTGCACGGTGGTGTATGAGCACCCATCCCCGTTAAACGGAGTGGTTGCAGACAACGCTAGGGCACGTCTGTTCCTTTCAGTTCCTGCCCCCCCCTCCTTATGATCAGCAACTGATTGCTCCTGAAATCATCTGCGACAACGTCACCGCTATGCGGCAGCTGATGAGCTCACTGCACGTCACCTCGTGCGGCTATAGGTCGCGTGCTAAGAAATTCATCAAATGGTCGTTTACAGTTCATTTCCGGTACGCTGCTATGGCAATCGGTACACGGTTCGTGGCAAGCACGTGGGAAGTATGGAACGACATCCGTATGTAATAAGGAATGCGCACAGGGGCGGATGTACTTACGCATTACTGCGCTGCTAAACGGATCGGCTGCCAGTTTCGCGTGCTGGAGCATTCGTAGAAGCACCTTCGTTTGAAACACGAGCGAAAGCTAGCCGAGTCTTTTCAAGGAAAACTAAGAAAATAATGAATTTTTGTACACAAGCTATCACCAACTGCGGCTATAGCGGAATGGCAAGCATTTAAATCTCGATTATTAACCACGCGGTAACGTGAGGTCTCCAAACAATGGCGAACAACTCCTCACTGATTCATCAGCATATTAGTGTACGGTTAGGCCACTACCTCCGTGTCCCACCCGGGCAACTGTGTCATCGGCAAGCACTTCAACGCGGGACCTGGAGATTACGACGTACTAAGAAACTAGGACGCCGACGGCATCTGCCTCACAGGAAGTCCCACAGACTTATCGCCGTAAAAGCGTCAACCGAAGGTCCTAACTATTGCACATCCACAAGGCAATTAACGCGTCCGGACTTGCGCAGCTGGACGGAGCCACTTAACACTGCCCTTCCAGCAGCCTCTCGGCACGTCCACCGCGAGGAAGCAAGCAGGAAACGTCATTTGGCCCTCGCTTCGCCCCTTGCGCTACCGGCACCGGTCCGTCCGACGGCGCCGCGAGGCTTCGGGCGCCCCGCGGTGGCCCCGGTCAAGGCTTCCGGGCACTGACTCATCCGGCGGGCTGCTAAGCGGCCGGGCGCCCAGCCGACCGCCGAGCGTGCAGCCAAACGACAAGACGATCGCTGCGGTGAACTCGTTCCGGCCAGGAATATAAGAACAAAAGGAGAGAAGCCTGGCAACGAACGACCGTGAAAGCACGACGCCCAGAAGCGGCGGAATGCCCGCGAAACGCAGACACACTCCGGGCTGTAGACATTCTAAGGCCACCATGGCCCTGCAGACGCTTGCCGCACTTGGCCATTCTCGTTCCGAACATCTGACGACGCCAGCAAAAACATCCTCCTCTTCCTCGGTGCAGGATGAAGCCCCGATGGTTCGCGGAAGGTTGCTGAACTGAAGCCAGGGAGAGGCCCGCGCCACACGGGGGGTCGGATGACTCGACGACGACCGGGCTGCTGCGGGCGCCCGGTGCAGTTTGTCCCGACGAGACGGCCATTAGGCACCCGGAGGGGAATCCCTCGGGCATCTGCCAGGCCAGCCATTACGGGAGCAGAACCAGAGCCCCGGCGGCCACATTACTCCCACTTCACGAGCGAAACGGCAGGCCAGTGTGCAAGGCGGTGCGCGACTGCGCATGGACGAGCCAGACACATGCGCGGCTCCGTGAGCGTGTTGCATGGCAATGACCGCTTGAAGACGGTGGCTGTCGGCGAGTGCCATGTATGCGCGCAGAGCCGACAGCAAACGGGGGTTTCTTCGAAGCGTGCGCATAGCGCCAGCACCAGACTGAAGTCGCTCATCCAGCACAACCTCGGAACACACGGAGGGTAAAAAATATGGATAACTTAGATTCACATCCTCTATACGTTCCTTTTCCTTTTTCTCATGCACAAAATGTAATTTTCACCATAAATCCCCTAAAGTGGCTGTGAGCGATCTCCTTCTGAGCACAACGGCAAAAACACCGTATCAGGCAAACCAAATGTGGCCATGTTCCACACGACAAAGTTTCGCAACCAGATAAGAGTGTGCTTATCCCCTCGTTGCAAAAGGCGGCCGGCTCACTGGTGCGGTGAGGCTAGCTTAAACGTGGGGGGCAAAACAAGGCTACCCTGACAACACTGTGCTTTCAGACGGCTTGATCTGTACCGCCTCCCACACCATTCCGCTCCATGAGGGGTGACGACCGCGCGACACGCCGAAGTCTCATTACCTGTGCGTCAATGACGCCTTAGTTGCCGGAATCCCAAATCCTTTCCAACAGTTGTGCTCAAAAGGTAGGCGCGACGTGAACCTGATTACCGTACGTCGCTTTACTGCTCCTTACCCCAAGTCATCGCTAAAACACATTAGAAAATGAGCTACAGAGCCGTAGATATCTTCACCTAGCAGCCTCACTTTCACTTGTAGCTTGCACTGCTTATGGAGGTTTCAAACGTGATCTGGGCTTGCTCCTCTGCGTCTGGTATATGAATGCGAGATCTAGAGGGTTTTGTGACTGCAGGGAACTACAGCACAATGCTAGGTAACGTCTCACGCACCTCTACTAAAACGATCAACAGACAAGCTCACTATGTGCCAGCCCCACCTCGTGCACGGAAACGAGAAGCCCACAAGGCCCCACACCAGCCTCTCCGTCATCTGCAGAGACTAATAAGGTCGGAACAGTAGATCGGCAAGACAGTAGCGGCACTCCCGGGGTGGACCCGGCGGTCAACTTACCCGACGGTAGCAGGCGAAGACAAAGGCGCCTCGCAGCTCGGACACATTAAGACTACGCCCTGTGTTCCGCACGCGCGTGCAACAGGTCAGCGAATTGATATCAGAGCGCGGAACCCGGCGGCGGCCACGCCCTCGGCAGCGCCACTGACGGGGGCCGGGAGAAAAACGATGGCCCGCGCCGATTGTGCATAATTGATGACGGCGGTGCAGCGCGCTCACGCTCTGTCCCAGGCGCTCGCCGTGCGCGCTTCAGCCCCGCCGCGTACAAAGTGTTAGCAAAGCAGACCGCGTCGCTGTGGTGCTCTTACAATGGTGAAGTCAAACGCTGTTCAACACAGCGGGATCAAAGAGAGGGCGCGTGACGAAGAAAAGTATAAAAGTGACCAGTGGCATGTTAACTGCTGGAGCATCACATCCGTTTCGCGACTGCGGTCGCCAAAGAGCGAAGTGAGGTGCCGAGGTAACGAAACGAAAAAAGACGGAACGCCTATTGTGCGAAAATGCTCTCTTCACTGCCTACTCACAGCCGGCTAGTGCAGAAGGCGCACGAAGGCTCATGCCGGCCTTGTTACAGCCTTCAAAGAGTCGTCAAGCAGCAGGGACAGCGACCTTCGCCGCAAAACTTCAGTCACCCCAACCTGAGTTAAGGCTCAACGCTGCCGGCGCCAACCGCAAGTGCGGTCGCAAGCGTGGTCAGCCTTCTACAGTACGCACTGCGGACCCGAAAGTCGGCGCACGAGCACGCCCGACTCCCTCCCAGCGATACGCACGGGAGCACGCTTGCCTCCGGACTCCAAAGCATCCAAGGACGTGTCAGTTGTCCATCCCGGACCCTTCCAGAAAGACGGCGGGCGGTCCACGCGCAAGGCGACGTGCCGACCACGGTGGCGAAATCCTCTGGAACTCTACCCCCTCCGTTCCATTAGGAAACCCGAAAGCCCGAAGACCGGGAGCCGCGGGGTCGCACCGTCGCGTGTCTTGTAAGCGGACGGGTAATCTGTCAGTGCTGCTGCGTGCGGTGTGCACGCGTCAGGCTGCCCTCCGGAAACAAAGCCCCGCCTCCGCGGTCGCGCGCCTCGCGAACAAAGACGCCTCGTCCTCGGCAGCAGCGAAGGCAAAGGCCGCGCGCGCCTCGACCAGAGGACGCCGAAGGAAAAGAACGGCCGGACGCGCAACACAGCGGGCCGCGCGCGCGCTCTCTCTAGAGCCCTCGGCGCGTCGCCAGTCTTCGCGCGACGGCTCACACAAAGGCGAGGCAACGTTTCCTTTTCTTTCTTTTTTTTACGACGCCTAGATGGAAGGCATCGTATTGCGCGACGAGGTCCCGGCACGAGACTGACGTCTTCTCCAGCGAGGAGGCTCAAGCGACGCAGAAAGCAAAGGCCGCCGCAGCAGCGCTCCGTTGCGACACCCCGCAACGAGCGGACGGCGAAGACGACAGGCGGGACCCGCGCGTGCCCTCGTGTATGCACACAGAGGGAGGCGTCGGCTCGGGCAAACACGCGCTTCGCCGCCAAGGGAGCGACGATCTCCCGCCGGGATGAACACAGCGGGCGGACACGCGCCGAGCGCTGGAATTTCCTCGCTTCCGATGATGCAGCCGTTACTGCGCGGCCCTTTGCGTACGTGCGGAAGACTGCGTGGAGTAAAGCACCCTCTCTCGCTGCAAGCGCCGGCACAAATGCGACGCGCCTTCCACGCCGTCATGCGTTCACCTCGGGTAGTAGTACTTGCGAAACACGAAGGAACGCCAGTCGATGATTAGTGGGACCCCGATACCAAACAACGGGATCCTTCCAGCGTACGAACTTACTGTGCAACCGTGGGCGAAACTGCCTCCGCACAGCATGATGCAAGGAAAGACCCATTCGCATTCTCAATGCACGTCTCACGAGACGCCGTTACAATGTGGACAGATCGGAGAGACCGGGAAAGAGAAAAGAAAAGCCTGTTCTCTACTCCCCCTCGAGTTGGGCACGAGAAGAATGCGTTCCGCGTGCTGCTTCAAAAATACGGTACCCAAGTGTCCGATGGTCAGACACCCTTATAGAGAGGTGTGAACGGCGAAACCGCATGGAGACTCTTCCATGCGGAGCACAGCAGGCAAGCACAGCGCGGCAGTCACAATCATCGCCCCTTCCAATAGGCAACGATACCGTGAGCGACCGAATAAGCACGTCCAGAAACGGAGTAGCAAAGACTGTTCGAGTGAACGACCGCTGCGTCTCACACCCGGATCTACAGAAACCAGCATGTGCGCGAGAAAGTAAATTTCTCAACGTTACCCTAAAGCATGACGAGCAGGTTTCAGAGCTTCTTGAACGGCCTCTGAAACTACAGACGAACTGGCCATTTTCAGCGGGAAACCTGTCAGGATCACTTTAGAAGTTCGACGGGTCGACCCGTACGCAAGACTCGGCTTCCAGGTTTTTGGCCCACACAGAAGCCTTCGCAAGCCGGACGCACTGACTCACTGACACCTCGTTTATTCCTCTTTCCTTGGGTCTAGATACGGTGCGGTGGAGGGAAAGGGTTTACATGAGAGGTGGGAGAAGATAGCCTGCAGTTCACGACGCCAGCGTCCCGGAGGCACCGGCGAACGTCGCAGCGCCCGTCGCTACGAACGACTGCCAGCTTGGCTCCAGCGCAACCCGCATAATGGCCAGGTAGCTGCGAGCATCCATCTCTCTTTCTCCAGGAGCATCCTTGGGGCTCACCTTCCTTTATTTTTGCTTTCTCTTCCAAAGAGTTCGCCGCGTGCATTCAAAACGGCCCACTTCGCAAACAACATCTACACGCCAGTACATAACAACCAGTCGAGCGCTGACCGTCGCCACAACTGAGGCGCCGTCAGGCCGCGCCAAGCGCTTCTCACAATCTCCGCACAACAAGCAACCGGGCTTGCGGCCACGTTCGACGTCTTGCCAAGTCGAGTATGAGTCAGCCAGTGCGCCTCGTGCGAAGGGGGCTTCCCCTCTGGCAGGGGGAGGAGCAAAACACAGTGGCCGCTCAAGACCGGGAGGTCGACGAAAGGGCCGGACTACCCGGTTTCGAGGAAAAAGTGCCGGGCGAGCAGGGCAGTTTCTCCACCGGACATATGGATGCGCTTCGCTTGCTTCATCGCCGTGGCCATCGTTATGTCGTTTGCCTCAGGAAAGGAAACGTCGATATCCCAACATATGCGCTGACGACAAGAAAGGAAACCAAGCGAAAAGATCTGCTTGCCGCGTGGAAGCCGAAATCGTGCAGAGCAGTGCCACAGTGGGGCAGCGAGACAGCACACCCGAATGTGCAGTGCGGATTGTTCAAGTCTCAGCGCCGCGCGCGTTTACGCCCTCAAAAAGAAAACTATGAAATAAAAAAATGTATACACACGAGGTAAACGATACCACTGAAGCATTTTCCAAGAGGTCGATTTACACGAGAGGGAAAATGTACAAACGTACCAGCACACAGCCCGGCCCTCAGAAATGGGTTGACACCGCGACCGCTGTAGCTTGTTGCCGACACGTGAATTAGGTACATGAAAAAAAAAAAAAAATGCGGAACTGCGCAGCTCATGAAGAACGATCCATGACTCAGTAATGGCCGTCATCACAACGCCGCAGTGCACCTCTATACCTCTCTCAGAGTCAGCACACACGGTAAACAGGGGCTGCTACGACGAAAGGACAGCGGGAGACGGTGATGCAGAGAGCGTGAATCACAGGCCGCCGAGTGCGCGCGCGCGTTCAGGTAAACAGAAAAAAAAAAAAAAGAAACGGCATAACGAGCAGTTTGCGCCACGCAGCGCGAACAACGGATGCTCCCTGTGTGTTTCCGGAAGCCCTTGGCAGCAGACACGGCAGAGGCAGCCGACAGGAGCGGCGCGGAGAACCCTCCGTTGAGTAACGAGCGACGGAGAAAGAAGAGGAAGAAGGAAAAAAAAATGAGGCTGATAAGAACGCCGACGTCTGGAGCGTGCAACAGAGAGCGGCAGCAGAAAAGCAACACCGTATCATGTGCCGCAGCAGCCCCAGAAAGAGTGCGTCAAATTTCAAGCCGCATGCTTCGCTAGACGCCTGCGGCCTTGTAGCGAAAAGCGCGCGAGAGACCATAACTATATATTCCCTCCGAACTGCATGCTATCTCCATGACTCCGTTTAAAAAAAGTCTTGTAGCTAAATTCACGACGTCAAGATGCTGCAAACCACAATCAGCAACATATTCATAGGGTTCAGCAAGAACTTCAACACACATCGTACCAAAGGGGGTAAGATTTACACGTACGGACGCGAACAAAGCACGTGTACAGGAAAAAAGGTGCAACACAGGCGCGAGTTCATTGCTAGATACATCCTTTTCTTTTCATCCAGTTTGATCTCTTTTTGCACATGCATGCGTACACTACTGTTGTTGTACGGTTTGCAAGTTTTCTTCACGAACCTTTAGTGTAGGCCGGCGACGCCCACGCCTTTCTTTTGACGGCGTGCTTTCCTTATTTCCTTTGCTAGTATAAAATTATAGCAACCAGTCAGCGACCACAGCGCTAGCTAGGCCCGTCCTTTTCCTGCCATAAATTTATACAGTCGTTTATACTAACTACTGCAGTACATGTATCAATAGAACTAAATTCGTGACTACCTGAAATGACGCGCAAGATAGCAACTCGCGCCCGACCACGCTCAAGTGCGGTGCATCTCATGTCCTTCAGCTTGCTTTTGCGGTAAAACCCATTATATGTCTTTGCTCTCACACTTTCAGTCGCAGGATCAGAGGCCGAACTTGCGCGCTCTTCTACTTTTCACACGGTCATTGTCGTCCACCAATCTCAGTCCTCCCATTGGTCGCCAAACTGATCCTGTCCGGCGCCAGCCTTGCGTGCAGCTATCTCAGCAAATTTCGCAACCTCGTTTCTTCACTTATAGCATTCGGGCGGACAACTTTTATCGCAACTTTACTAGAACCAGCTTAGCGCACGTTCCGCCTGGACATAGCCGCAAATATCGGTCACGAGACAATGCCGCTATCTACGTGTATGTTCGATCCTTTGAGAGCGATGAGCAGTGAATGCGCTGCCTAATCTATGCATGTGTACGCAGCTGCAGCTATGTGTATACAGCTGATGCACGAACCATTTCAAGAAGGCTCGCTAGACGAGCGACTCGCGCAGCTTTGCTTAGCTGCGCAGCGCCGCTGGAGCAACGGGGAAAGTGAACAGTGCATGCAGTGGCGGCCATCTCAATCGAACGCCAGGCCTACCGCGTTTGCGGTGCCGCCTCGTTGTTCACTGGGCGCGCGAGGTAGCGGTGTCAGCCGAGTAAGGTTAAGAAAAACTAGTTTATAGAAAGGCCTGCACCTAGTCACTAAAACTTGCCAGGCAAGCTAAATTCTCCGCGGAGTCTACCAAGGAATGGTAGCTATACAGGCCAGCTATCGCTGCCCACTTCGTTTAGAGTCTGTATCAAAGAATCCCGGATTCACACGGCCTGGTTTGGCGGCTACGGACTCGCGAAGGACTCGCCGCAGCGCTAAGTGAACACGAAGGCTATCCAGTGTCTCCCAACTTGGCCCGCAACCACGCATATCAGAGGGGCCGTCCGCCCCACCGCCTTAGGGCAGGTCAACGGGCACACAGCTCGCGCACGAGAGCCACCGCGCTTCGCGCCGGACACGGGTCACAAAAGGAGCCAAGGCCGCAACGGCGTAAGACCGCGAATACGGTAGGTAGCCCATGGACGCCGGCTCTGCGCCGCGCGCGTGACGACGACGACGCCTGCGCGTCTCCCGCTGCGACGAAGCGGCAAACGTCACGCGCCTCACGAGAGCCCCTTTCGTCACCTGCCAGGAGGAGCCAACGGGCAGGCGCATCCGAACGCGCACTGCGGAGCAAATGAAGAGAAAACAACGTGTGGGTGCGAGCAGTGGCGCTGTCGCGGCGAATACAAGCGGCCACGGTGGAGGCTTTTTATCGTACTCTTTTGTTGTTGTTGTTGTTTCTCATTCAACTCTTCTTGACATTCAAGCTTCATATATAGCTGTTGCGACCCATAGGCCGCAATGCCCGCCTAGAAGAGGGCCGTTAGCAACGGGCATCGATCCCGCGGGCACACGTACCTGTCCGTGCCGAGTAAAAGTGATCGAAGAGCGCAGTCACGCCCGTTCCTCTCGCCTGCACGACGACAATACACACACGCGCGCACTCCCACGCCGTTCTGGCAGGCGGGATCGAACGAACGCGAAGATTCCACGGGGCCCCGAGGAAAGAATCGGCGCTGAGACGAGCGAGACACGCCCACGCCGCTGTTTCGTCATCAGCGGCCCCATCGGAGTGCACAACCTTCGCCGCGTGACCCGTCGCCTCGTCCGCCATGCAGGCGCCGGCGGCGAACGGTCACGCGCGCAGACACGAGGACAGGTGCGGGGATAGCGCGCAACACAAGGGACGCGATGTCTAGAGTCGTTCAAAGGGTGTCTGGATCCCAGCGCCGGCGTTCAACGTAGTAACGGCAGTTGCTCGGCCGGCAGACTGGTTGCACAGACCTCCTCCGAGAAGCTTGCTTTAGACAAATGCCTGGATGTATACTTCTGGACTGTAGGGCGGACCAAAAGAGCCGAGAATTGCTGCATTGCCTCAATAATACTGCGGTGGTTCAACAACGAGTTTCCGTCTCAAAGTGGAGAGCGTCGTGGAACGGCGAGGCTGGTAAATCGAAGCACCGCACATCGCTCCATAGGTGTGCTCCGCTCCCCACCTAAATCGCTACAGCATCCACAACGTGGCGGCGCGAATATCTGCGAACAGAACGAGCGGAACGGTCCCACCTTGTCCCGGGTCTGCAACGTTCCATATGTGCACCTTACCCGCCAACTCCCCCACGCGCTCAGTACAACTACGCGTACGCACCCAGCCGGCCATTTCGCCGTCACAAGCGCGCACACACGCAGCTCATCGCTCGGCGGAACACAACCTTGCAGCAGCGGCCGCTTTGTCCGCGTCGAGGCAACAAAGGCGAGACAGGATTGCAGTGATGGCCCGGGTGCACGTGTCATCTACGTACTGCCCACACACGCACGTCATCAGAAGTTAATGAGGTGTCAGTACACGGGCGCTGAACCCCATCGCGCGACCCATAGATTCACCCCGGCAATCGCAGTTCCATCCCAGTTCCCAACACGCTGCTGCCATAACTGCCAAAAGAGCGCATGCACTCCACCAAATCCGGGCTCGCTGCTCGCCATCGTGTGAAAAACCGGTCGTCCGCATTTGAGGGACGAAGAGTAGTCAAATTCAAACTATCTCTCTCGCAACATGCACGTTGCATCTGCAGCACTCACACTTCGAAATGTAACGAAGATCGTCGCTGTACACTTTCTCGCCAAAACCATGCTTCCTCAGAAACCGTCCAAGTAACGACGCGAGCGGACACAAGCTGCTACAAGAACAACAACAAAAAAAAAAAAACGCCTGCAGAAGACCAGCACGACCGGCGGAGATACTAAGTAAAAACTCGACGCTAAGCCGCAGCGCGTCGCGGGAACTTCGTCGTGTCACACGGTAGTTGCGTAAGGCCACTCGTCCCCAGCCAGCCGCGGTTTGCCGTTAAGTTCAAGGCAAGCGGCTTATCTTTTCCGAAAAGAGAAAGCAAGCCGACGCCGGGCCGTACATAGACAACGACCAAGGCGCGGACCAAGGCTGGCTCATTTGCATAAGAGACGCGCGCTGGAAAGCGGAGACGTTCGCCGGCCGTCCACCGCGTCTGTTTTGCCACAGCTGCCAAGAGATTAGCGAAGCATTCACGGGGACGACAGCCGCTCCCGAAGAGCGCAGGTTCTTCCAATCGCCAAGCTCATAAAGAAGTAACGAGTTCAGTGCACCGTCAACGTGACGCGACCCTGCGCGTACACAAGAAAGGAGAAAAAAAAGTTTTTCGTTCGCTTACTCGCGTTGGACAGGTTTGCGAAGCTCTAAGGACCGTTCGCACTAGCAACACCGCGGGCCTTCCTTCTAAGGAAGCGAGTTGTCATCGCTCAGGTTAAGCGTATATCAAATGAAACCAGTGACGGGAACCGGAAAACAGGTTCCGCCGGGAGACCGCTTGACAGCGAGCGAAATGGAAAACAAACCGTTCCACTTTTAGCCCCAGCGAATTATACACACATGTAATATATAAACGCGCGGAGGGCGCCGTCCGGATTTCACGCATCTCCACCTTTCGCACGAGCGGAAACTAACAAAAAACAAAAAAAAACAAAAAAAAAAAAACCCAGACGAAACCATCGGATAGCGAAGAGCAGTCAAAAAGAAAGCAAACAACCAACCCGGTCAGAAACCCGACTCTGAGAAGCGGGGAAAGCTGCCGCGAGGAAAACAGGTACACATACGAGCGCTGCGAAAACGAACGTCGCATTCGGTGCGGTGCGGGACTTTGCAGCACTTGGAATCTCTGCAGGGCTTCGGAGGACGGACAGGTTTTGCGCGTGCGAGCTATTTCGCCCATACCCGGAACACACACAAAAAAAAAACAAAAAAAAACAAAAACACATTCTCTCAGCCCAACCAACAGCTGCTTAGTCTGAAAGCCAGAACAGGAGCGGGGTCCGCTGACGATCGGCCACATAAGGGGGCCTGCTTGTGTGGCAGCACTCTCGCCAGCTTCGTTCGCAAAAAGAGAAAGAAACGGAAAATATTTGGCGCCGGAGGCGACGACCGAGCGGCACGCGGCGCAGACACCGCGGGTCGACCCATCCCATACGGGAAGAGAGAGGCCGCGGTACGTCGTCGGTCGTTGTCACCGCCGCGGGCAATGCGAAACGCTAATGAGGCATTTAATCGTCCTCTTACCCGTTTTACCCTCTAATACGGTAGGCATCCAGAGGAGATCGGCGTAAGCCTTATTTACAGCGACCGAAGGAAGCGTTGTAGCGCACGCGGCGCTTAGCCGCATACCGACTGTTTTCGAATTCTGTTCGGTACGCCTGATTGTACAGAGGAGGCAGAGAACAAACACTCAAGAGTCAGTGGCTGTCGCACTTGCTATTGCCCCTGTAAACTTTCTAGACGGGCGCTGAAAAAGAGGTTCGGCACAGGGCAACGAAGGTTCGCGCGGGCTATAGACAAGGTGCACCGTTGTTGCTTCTCGCGAGCGCGAAGGTCAAATGCACTTGTCCGCGTCACTCGACCACGCGCAACGAGTGGCTCGAGGGTGGCACAGCGCGAAAAGGAGTCAACCGACCTCCCTCCGAACCACCGAACCCGTCGGTGGTGCGTCGACTGTGCGCGCATAACTCGGAATACGCCCAGAAAGCGAGACCCGCTCCGGTCGTCGGCGACGAAGCGTGACGGCCGCTAAACCGCCTGATTTGTGGCGCCCGTCCCAGCCGCCATCGCTGCCGTGCAGCGCAGCGCACCGCCCTCCTCCTCCTCCGATGCTCTGCTGCCGCTGCCGCCGCCACCGCCGAGGTCGCGACCGCGATCCATCCGCGTCGCGTGCCGCCCGTGAATGCCGAGGGGTTCAAGAGCACGGCAACGCCACGGGGGCGCTGGACAGGCTACCGCGCACGAGCGGAAATTAATAACGACGCACAAAATATCGCGGCACACGCAGACGAGGGACTGGAACGACGCGTGCTGCATCGAGAGGGAGGCGAGGAGCTGTCGGGCTGTCCTCCAACTATTCATCCGCGACAAAGGTATACGAAACGGAGAAGAATGGGGACCTAATTCACCCACACGCACAAAACGGAGGGAATGGAGCCCCGTTTCCTTCCCACGGTGCAACGTCCACGAGTGGTTGCCGAACCGCTCCGCTGTCGCGGACGGGGTTATTGAAAGTGCAAAACGGTTCCACTTCGCGACCTTACAACCAAACGGCACCAACAGAGGCGAAGATGAAGATGAGTTTACGACAGGACCATGAGGTTGCTATCGCCTACTCGTGCCATGGGCGCCACATGCAGGAGATGCCTTATACGGCCAAGAATCGTTGCTCCGTCTTAACACTTTTCCCCTGCGAATCGTGGTGCCGCACAGTGTTCCGAGCTACTGACGTATAAACTGTTCACCCGCGCGATGGCCATTTGGGGATGCCTGAACAAGAAGGAACTCCGAGGGATAATACACTAGGCGGCGGGTGTCGGCTACTCCCGCGCCCTCTGTAGCTCCTACCTGTGCTCTTCCATCTACTGTACCTCGTCCGTGCGCTTTCAATGCGCTACGCTCAGGTTCTTGATGCTTACACGAAAGGTAGCGTCCGCTCAATTGCTACTGGCCTTGCGCCGCGCATGAGAGTCAAAACGACTGAAGCCACTTGACTGCTCTGCGCACCAAATTTCCACCGCAAGGAATTGCTCCGTAATACACAAATGGCCAGTTATTTCAGAACGGACTAGCAATTAGCCCGCTACACACCTAAAGCATTAAGAACAGACGTTAGTTTAGTTGAGGTATAACACTCACTGCGTCCGAATAAGCTCTACTGCAGAAAATGTTCATTCGAGTGCGAGAAAGCATTAGCTGCCAGCAAGGATAAAGTTATCTCAGCGCTCCGACCAGTTTAGGTTACGAGTAGAAGGGGTGTACAAGGGGGACAAGCACGGTATCTCGCTACAGCACCACAAACAGTCGCGATCTAAATTACGCTATTCGTTCGAGTCAGCTTCCAGGCTAATGTGCTGCAACTGCGCTACACTTAAAAACACAAAGCGAAATTGCGCTTCATATAGGTAAAAATGAAGTAAAGAACAAACTGAAACTTCGGTCCACCAGCCTAGGCCAAACTGACGACAAATCAACGTGTACTGAGATGGAATAACAAAGGCGCAAAAAAGGGGGGGGAGGGGGGGGGGGAGAGACGTATGCGCGCGAGTATCAACAGAGATGCCAATCAGTTCAATCTGAACTATGCACTCCTTTCAGCATGCCCCCTCCCGGAATTCTCTTCCGGCCAATCAGCTGAAGACACTGAACAGTACTGCACAGTTTCGAAGTACGAGAAAAACAACCCCTGTGATCACTACTTTCGAAGATGCAAGTTGAGACAGCATAGACCCAATTGAGACACTTATTCCTTACTCCAAGCGCGCCAGATTTCAAACAGCCCCTGCCATGATGACATAAGTAGGCTACACGCTGCCGGCAGCAGCAACCTACATTTCTCCGAATGCAGAGTATCGAAAGTAAAGACAGCGGGGCCTGTTCTACGATCTCAAGAGAAAATGCAAAACCTCACATACCGTTCGATTCTCGTCTTACTAAAGAAAAGCTGAATCGGTTCTGGAGCCACTCCAACCAGTCGGCGGGTACGCGACCCTGACCGACGCAGGCGCAGCCCGATCTCAGCGGGAGTTGGAAGAGGCGTACACAATACACCACCGTTTCCGGCGCACGGGCGCTCGGGTTGACGCATCGGCGAAGGACAGGGGCGGCCACAACTCCGTTCCGCCAGGAGCGGGACAATCGCCTCAGGGACACACACAAACAATCGCGGGCAGCCGCTGCAGCGAGGCGCTGTCTCCCGTGTGATATTAATTAGAGGCACAATAGGGACGGGAGGAAGGAATTCGCGGGGGCGGGGACAAGACCACGGGCACAGGTTCTGCGTGGCTGCTCTGCAGAAGGTCACTCCGGATCTCACATTTCGATGGCGTCCGTGTTTAAGACTTCCCAAGACAACGTGAGCTTTATTAAGCCCGCAGATCAGGTGGCCGATAATATACGAGAGAGGGTGGAAATGGAAACGTCCTTGGAAATCGGGAAAACTGTCACACTGTCTTCGCTGCGAATCAAGGCGCAGTGGGGGGGGGGGGGGGGGACAGTTTTCATAGCCATCAAGCCAGTCGATATGAAAACACTCTGCCACGCTTAAAAATCAGGCCACAGCTCGTGGCAGCATGCCGGAGCACCAGGCATTCGTTAATTAAGAAGATTGCTGCATTATCAGGGATCTGCTAGCCTAATCTATACACGCCTTCAGACTCCATAAAAGCTATCCCCGTTGGTGTGTCAACCGCTGTGTGCGCGCACAGTGTCTATATTCCTACGCCCTTTCTATTTTCCTTCAACGGCCACGATACCCCTAAGCACTCGCTCTAAACAGATAGGAGTAAAGAAGCTGTATTCTAGCGCCCTCCCTCTTATAAAAAGGGAGAGGGCAGTTTACTTTCTTTTTTACTCCCATATAGGCGAGTGTCTGCAAGCAAAGAACGCGTTTTAAAGTCGCCCCAGGCTGGCAACGTAGCGGGGGGAATACACCGGCAGACACAACAGCAGCACAGCTGGCGTCGCCAGTGCGTCTTTCTCGTTTTCACTTCGGTAGCTCCCCGTAGTATCGTCAGTCGGTTCGTGTCGCTGCCCTGCGCGATGTCGCAGCAACGCGTGCCCCCACAACAGAGGCGAGGAGGCAAGTGAGGGAGAGAGAGAGGGGGGGTCGCCGCACTACTCACCACATGGCCTGCACGGAGACCGGCTTGAAAATGTAATGCCCGTGGCTGGACGTCACGCTGAATCCCCTGCGACGACAGAGAGAAGAGAGAGTGAGAGAGAGGACAGGGTGAGACGACGTTTAATGCGATCCAGCAGTCGCCGTGAGCAAAGCAGAAGGTTGTCGCGCGACCATCACACTCAAGACAGACTGCGCACCATCTTAGGCTGGTTAACATTGCCAAGTAAAAAAGAAAAAGCAACAGATAGTACTCGACTACGTGGAACAATGCAGGAACACTGAACGGCACAGAAAGGGTGCCAGACAAGACCCCAGGATGAACTGCCCTCGGGGAACGTGTAAGCAGTACTCGACATTCATAATGCACGAAGACAGTTGAGCGACAGCACAACCATGTATCCGTCGAAGAGGAGCTCTGGGTAAGTTCATAGTTTCCAGGCGCCGCCGTGGCTTCAGTGGTTATGGCACGGCTGCTGACCCGAAAGACGCTGGTTCGATCCAAGCCGCGGCGGTCGCATTTCGATGGAGGCGAAATGCTAGAGGCCCGTGTGCTGTGCGATGTCAGTGCACGGTAAAGAACTCCAGGTGGTCGAAATTATCTGCAGCCCTGCAGTAAGGCGTATCTCATCGCCTGAGTCCCTTTGGGACGTTAAACCCGATAAAATACAGTTTCGAGGACGCTGCTAAGGGAAAATGTAAGACGCAGGCGGGATTTTATTATGCGCGTTTCTTGGACTCGCCCGGAGTGGGCCCCCTTGTGTTTTTTTTTTGCTTGTTTTTACGACGATCGACGCATCCACATCTGGGATACGGTCTTAATTGCGCCTGAAATCGCGTAAGTGACAGTGACTGGTTTGCAACGAGTATCTGTACTCAGGCATCGCTTGGGAGTACTATGGGGCCCAAAAACGCACTTCGCTACCAACAGTCGCCCGGAAATAACATTCCGAAGAACAGCTACAGAGGGGTGCACAACGTAGCCGAGTATTGAATATTGAAAAGGTGTGAACGCGCGCAGCAGCCACGTAAAGATTGATTTGATGGGCTCAATGCCACATTGTCCCTAAAGTGGATAAGGCTGAAAGAGTACGACTAATTCCGCTGACCTCCACCATTAAACCTAGTTCAGCAAATTGCCGAGCTCCGAGTCAACAAGTCTTCACGTCGACAACATTTAGTTTAAGGTATACTTTCATTATTCGCTTCCCTGAAAACCAACAGTCAGGGCTTATGCCCACCGGAACGTACTACGCACTGTTACGTAAATTCGGGATGTTCATTAAAAAAAAAAAAACTTCGCCCTCACAATCCGCCCAGGGACCCAGTTAAAGCCGAAAAGCTAAACAAACTATTATGCACCGGGCCATAACTGCACGCGCAACACAACAGACAATGGCGAGAAGCGACAGTTCATGCGAACTTTTGCCGTGAGTCATGGCTATGGTGGCTAGAAGGGGTCACGGCTACGCTTTACCGTGAGCAGCCATGGAGCGCCGTTCATCCAAGACGTCCTCCGAAGCGGCACGACGACGGGACGAACAGGGACACGAGGCGCCGCAACGTCTTCAAAGCGAACGCGCGCGTCAGAACGACGCCAGCAAACTCCGCTGGGCGCGGCAGCCCGATCGCCAAGATCACATCGCCCACAACATCGCTACACTGCAACCGACACAGTGAAAACAGAGGACTGGGGGCGCATGCAACCGGCGGGAACGAATCCGGCAGGTAGCGCGAGTACTGAGCGTGCGTTGTGACACGTCCGCGCTTGATGAACCGCTTCGCACCGGCCGCGGGCGCAAATGACGGGGAGCGACGGCCCGCCGAGGGCACGCGCCGACGAGACGGACGACGAACGCGACGAGGCAGCGCGGATCGCGCTAAGGGATCCCGGAATTCCTTTGACGGCGATGTCCACGGGCCCTGCCACTGGCTCCTCGATAGGTGAGGATTTCTCCGCGGAATCTCGCGGACGCACATATGGCATACTTCCGAAGGCTGCGTGCTGTGGTCGACCTAGGATTTGGCCCATTGCGCTGTACTGAGTGAATGTGCAAGAGCTTGCTGTATCAAATGGTTGTTGTACGGTGCCCCAGGAAACTATACAACGACGCATGGCCAGCTAGAGCCGGCTGGCAATCCGACGTGATCCACTGTGACCACTTGCACAGTAAATCCAATCCACCCGACGGCGGTACAGTACCGCAAAAGAGCCGACGCTATGACGTAAGCCAACAGAGTACCTTGACGACTACCGCCTCTACGTTGCATCACCCCGAGCACCACTGTAGAGGGTGTACATGGCCACGTGTTTGACCTACACATATTGCACAGCAGCTACCCAGTATTCTTTTCAGAGCAGAAAAACACGCTTACGTGGCGGAACACTATCCCCCGCGGCGAAGTTCCGCAAAAACAAGCATTGTCGCGCAAGCCGAATGGAGCACCGGGGCGGCTGATCTGTATACAGTCGCGCGCCGAAGCAATTAGCAGCTCGTTCCGAGCATCCTTTCCTTTGTGCGTAGCTCGGACCGCCCGCTGTCGGAGGGAGGTTGACAATAAGGCATTTTTCCCGCCTATCTCGCCCCCGTATGGAGAGAGAGAAAGAGAAAGAGAGGGACAAGCTGCATTCCAGCGCCGCAAGTCCTCGATTTCGCCACAACTCCAGAGACACATACGTATTCCGGTCGACGATACAAACACATTCACACTTGGAAAGCTTTTGCGGCACCACATGGAAAAAAAAAAACCTGCCACAACAATGAAAGATTAGCTAACGCATATCACAGGTATTTATTCGTACCTGTTCAATGTGAACCTGTCTAAGTAAAAGTTATCCTTCACGACGCATCACTACTGACGTTGACAACGAGCGAGCCGAATGGTCCCGCGCTGATCGCTTACTGGTGACGGCGCGATCCACAGCGCGCTTATACGGTTACATGCGACCACCGCAGACCCTCCCACCACAAATAGCCTCCACCCCCGGGATGCCGAAAGGGGGGACACTCCGGCTCGGACGGGGTGAGGTCCTCGGTTCGGGCCCTCTGTTTGGGATACACAGCCGGGCTCGTACGAAAGCGACGCCGCTAGACGTAAACGGCGCATGTTATCGGCGCCAGTGGGGGCCCCCCGGGGGGAGTGAGCCGATGGCCGGGGATAAAGAAAAGGCCCACGTGGACTTGCAGAGAGAGCCTCAGTTTCCAAAACGAGAGACGCGGATATGGATGAGCGCGCGCTTCGGACTCCCGTGTTTGTGTACACGCGTCGGACGTGTGCACAGGCGGGGCTGCAGGAGGAGGGGGAGAGAGAGGGAAAGGGAAGACGAGGCCAACGACCTCGCTCTGCACTCTCGGACAAGCGGCAACGGAAACCTAGTCGTAGCACCCAACTGCATGTTAGAGCGAAACCATCCTGCACTGCCAAAAGACGGACGAATGCCCGGATCCGATCAGCCTTCTGCCTCAATGCATTATGTGTCTCTCTAATGCCCGTCCCACACGGGCAGATTTTATGCCATTAAGTGCTTACTGCCTTAGGTTTTAATGGCATTCGTGCGGTGCCACACGCAGAGATTTAATGATGTGAGCCTTACTGCCATTCGCGACCAACTGAATTCGCCACAACTCATTCGCCCGCGCACTGCGTACTCTCGTCCCCGTTCCACACGCAGAAAAGCATGCAACTTTGTTAGTAACAACTTCCTAGCCAGTAGTAAATGGTTAATTCGTAACTTTCAGGTAGATGAGGCATCTATACTACATTTTCGATGCGAAAGGCGCTATTTTTACCAGCATTTCTGATAGATACTCTAGACTTGTGTGTAGACATGCGAGTCTATGGTTACTTTTTTCTACTTGTACATTAAGAACAGCCGTATTTTCTCGTAAATAATTTTTACATCACATCCCAACAACACTGCCGGGATATTGAGCTCATTATTACTGTTTATAATCAGGTGAAACTTTTTGACTGCCTAGCAAGCGTTATCGTCACCCTCACTTTCGACAACGGCATTAAATGTGGACGTGTAGCATCAACTCCGAAAATAATGGCATCAACAAACTTAAGGCCTGAAGCAATTACTGCCATTTCTTGGGCCCGTGTGGCACGGGCATTGATGACGCGGGAACTGCGGAGCCTCAACGACTTAAAACTGCCCTGAGCGAAACAACGAGCTCGTGTCATGTTTTTTTCTGGTACCCACAATAAGGCGGGCAGTTGTGAGGAAAGGAACGGCAATCAGCCTTCTTGGCACTCATCTCCAACTGCGTCAATCAAAGCAAACACCTGGAGCGTACAGTGAGGGAGAGGATGAAGGAGCAGATTAATTGCTACACAACACCCATGTCATGTCTGATGTACAGGCACTAAAAAAAAAAAATTCTAAACAGTAAACCCTCCAGCGTTATTGCCGATTAAGGCGCGACTCGCAGCAACGCGCAGTTCCTAGTAATTTTGCCCGACTAAATCTGCTGCCTTGATTTACGGCGCTCCAGTGCGGTTTAAACAGAATGGCTGTAATTTGGAGTAACGGACGTACGAAGCAGCTATGTATCAGGACCAGGGTGTCGAACCGGAATTTTTTCGGTCCCAGGGTGTCGTCACTTTTTTCAGGGCCGTCGCAAGCCGTCCGCTAAGGATAGAGTAATCTGCGCCCGTATCGACCAACGCACTGACCTCCTTTGTGTCGACGAGATCGGAGTTTCGGAGTTTTGGTGTTTTGGAGTATCGAATTTTCAGAGTTTCGGATTTTTGGAGTTTTGGAGTTTCAGAGATTTGGAATTTCGGCGTTTTGGAGATTCGGGGTCTTGGAGTTTCGGAATTTTGTAGTTTTGTAGTTTTGGAGTTTCGGAGTTTCGGAGTTTTGGAGTTTCGGAGTTTTGGAGTTTTGCAGTTTTGCAGGGAACGGGTTCACGCCTTTCGGGTTCAGTTCCGGGTTCGGCTCCAGAGGACCATTCCGTTCCGGTTCGAACCGGTTCAAACGGGTTCAGGACAAAAAAAAAGTTATGCTGTTTACTTTTTTCTGGCACACTGGCACATCGGTATATGAAATAAAAATGGACAAATTTGTTTAATTCGAGATGTTCTCACTTGACCCTCTTTATTTATTGCCCGCTGAAAAAAGACGAATTTACGGCTAGAGCCGGACAATGAAATCAACTCAAATTAATGTAAATCGGCTATGTATACGCTATAATCTATCTTATGAGGTATAAGGCGAAAAGCGGGTGGATTTGGATCTACAAAACCCTCCAGTTTGAGCAGTTTCGGAGACCCCATCACGCGAGTAATAGGTCTCTCCTGAAGCCTGAGTAAGTTGGGAATTCCTCGATCGCAGCGTACTTACGCGGGCGCCCACATGACCGCCGAACGCGACCTCTACGTTCCCGCGCTCTACTGAGAAACGAAGCTGTCATGCATCGGCACCTATATACAGACAGGCACCTTTCCGTCGCCCCGAAACCGATTTGCCAGTATCCCCCCCCCCCCCCCTCCCCCTCCCCCCTCGCTGCTTTACTACATGTAAGGTACGAGAATATGCGAAAACCTTCCACCACCCATCCATAACTCAACGAGAGCCTCGTGAGAGCACTGGCCCTCCCAAACATCCACAGCTTATGAAACATATTTTATTTAAATCGCCTCTTCGACATTGGCTTTGTGACTCACGTTATATAACTCGAGTCCCGATAGCTCAGTATCTTCAAAAACACAGCTAATCGCGTCTTCCAGCTAGTACAGAGAGAAATTAAGAGTTTGGCTTATTATAACGACGTCGACCTTTCTTATTCTGCTAAATAGAGTATGATAAAAAAAACACGCTTGGATGGGTTGAGAACGCTTCGTTTCTGTATGGACAAAAATTGGCAACATCTTCGTTGCGACGCTGCTCTGCAACATTCTTGCAAGTGCAGCATTGTGCGAAGAAGAAGGAACACTTGCACCACATAGAATTTTGTGACTTTTCCTGGGGTGCTATCAAAGGCTGCCTTTGCGTCAACAGAATTTTTTGCGCCCTCGATAAAGTCTGGTGAATCTGGCTAGCACCATTTCTCCACCAACTTGTTTCAGGCATTTTGTTTTGCATTAAAAACTACAAACCCCTTTCTGGCCGGTGTGCTTAATAGGTGACGAAGTGCTCGCCTCTCTTTTCTGTACTTTGCGCTCATACATTTGGTTTTTTCTCAATCTTCGCTTTTCCTTAGGATATCTGCACGGTTTCTTCATAAGGCAGATGATAAAGGTTGCGATCGGTCATTACTTCTTCTACCCATATATCTACAGCCTTACTTAACCTTTCTTAATATCAGTGTGTTCAGGCGAATTCAACGGATATAGAGCCGAGCCCATTTATAACGGCCGCAGATATAACGAACGCTCTATTATTACGAACGTGTGCGGTGCTGCCGTCAAAATATGCATAAGGGCAATGGAAATTCGTCGCAGATACAACGAACAACTTTCGCCACACCACTCGGTTATAGCGAACGAGGAGGCGCAGTAAACCACCCTCGAGGTTGAAGAGGTCGTGCTTCCAGTAAGCGCCGATATAAAAGAGCGCCTCTCAACCTTCATAAAACCGCCCCGGAAAGAACACAACAACCAGAAATGCAATAAAAAGGCGGCACTGCCGTGCGCAGCGCTAACCGGAAAGTCCAGAGTCCGGTAACACTGTAGACGGCAAAGTAAACACGATAACTATATGCTATAACTTTCTATTGAAACAGTAAGTAACCTCCGGCCAAGCCCTCGTCGATGGCTTACGAGTGCAATTATTGCCCATCACTTTCGCCGACTGGCCAAAGCATCTCAAATGAAAGAAGCGTGGTGCGCGCGAGACACTGCCATTGTTGAAAGCGAAGCTATACTGAACATGGCCGTGGATGAACTAACAGCAGCGATTTGAGAATTTTGAAAGCCTTGCTGGTCATGCTGGTCACGTGATATGCACAGCCCGCCCAGTCGGCGCTACTTTCGTCGCTGCATGAGCCCAGGAACGACAGATGAAGCTCGAAAAGAGACGTGATCTGACGCATGTACATTTGTGGCAGCGCTTCGTTGATGCATAGGTGGAGGTGCGGACCAGAAAATCGCAGAAGCGCGTGCTCTGACGAAGACGTTGAACACCAAATAAGTGCTCTCCCTCACTGCCAGGAATCTCATTCATGTGGCCGACCTGTCACCAGTTGTCGTGGACGCGTGAACACTTCAACTGCGATTAATTATATCCCGTCTCTAAATTTGATAGTTGGCAGCAAGGGTCTCGACGATGATTAAATAACCGCCCAAGATAGCCTGGAAAGAGCCGCGGGCGGCTCTGCTTTGCACAAGTAGGCGCGCGTGACGCAGATTTATGAGAAATAAACGCCAGTTTTAGCGGCCTGAATATTTTTTACTGTTATACGAACAATCCTTTACTCCGAACATCGGATGTAACGAGCCAGATGCGCGTGACCATCAGTTTCTTTATAAGTAGGCTTGACTGTAGATTCAATCGGCTGCAGAAACCTTTTAACGCTTAAAACATGGACCTTACGCGTTAGGACGTGCCTTCGCGACGTTTGTGCCATTGTCAGTGAATTTCTACCTAGGCGAGCAACGAGAAACCATTGAGCAATAAGATGATATTTTTGTCGTGATGCTGTGTTCTTGAGGGGAATACTTCAACAGTCTCTTAAAAAAGTCATTGAAATCATGCATTTCATTATAACATTTCTATCTGCGATGAAAAAGTCCGGAATTCCGTGCGAATTCTTCGTGTTCAGAGGACTATTTAGTGTGTGGAAAATCCGCATGATGAATGAACACGCAGAACCGCCACGTTCAAAGAGGTCACTGTTCAGAGAACAGTGCTCTTTAGCGCAGGAGGAATATGCTGCGCACGTTCAACCTCCTCATTGGTTCCCCTTTCTTGACGTGTGTGCCGTCTGTAATCTTCATGTGCGGGCGGAGTAAGGGAGTCGTGGGGCGTGAGGCCTTATGCTGAGATCGCTGAATTTGACCCGCTTAAGTAATGCACGCGGAGGGTCAGGGAGGTTCCCAATATCCTATGCAACAACCATACAAAGAAGCCTTGTAGACGGCCGACTAGCCAAAGGCATCTATCTCTAAACGGGCTTTTCTGTTGCCCCGCCACTGGTACGAATCCCACTCGGAGCATGCATACTCTTTTACTTGTTCCTTTTACTGCGTTACCAGTATAGCCTCCTTTCCAAAAAGTAACTGCGCTGTGTGTGTGTGTGTGTGTGTGTGTGTGTGGGGGGGGGGGGGGGGGGGGCGCACATCAGGGCACTCACCGGCAAAAGTACACTGTCAACAACTTTCACCCCTTCTCTCGATCACCGACCGGTACCCTGTGCCGCCGCGGTGGCTCAGTGGTTACGGCGCTCGGCTGCAGACCCGAAAGACGCGGGTTCGATCCCGGCCGCGGCGGTCGAATTTCAATGGAGGCGAAATTCTAGAGGCCCGTGTACTGTGCGGTGTCAGTGCACGCTAAAGAACCCCAGGTGGTTGAAATTTCCGGAGCCCTTCACTACGGCGTCCCTCATAGCCGGAGTCGCTTTGGGACTTTAAACCCACCAACATATAAGTAGCCGAGGCGGATTCTTGTGAATGCTCAACCTATGCAGTCACTGATGCGTTATACGAAAAACGCCAACAGTCATAAGCATCCTGTCGTCTCACACACCAAGAACCGGAAGTATCACAGCGAAAAGTCATATAGATATAAGCCGCCAGACAAAGAATTCAAGATCGAGCAGTCCGAGAAACGAGTGATGAAGCCGCCCGCTAGCGATTGGCATCGATTTTTTATAAGCAGAATAGGGTTAGTTTATGGTGATGGTTTATGGGAGTTTAACGTTCCAAAGTGACTCAGGCTATGAGAGACGCCGTAGTGAAGTGCTCCAGAAATTTCGACCACCTGGGGTTATTTAACGTGCACTGACATCGCACAGTACACGGGCCTTGTTGGGAGTGGGCCACACAAGCCCACCGCTGGAACCAGTGTTAAAGATGGGGCTTCTATCCCACCGCTGGAACCAGAGTTGAAGACGGAGGGGTCCTGGAGATGACTAACTCGTTTAGCCCCGCAGGTACCGGCTCCGAATGACGATGTCGGACTGCGTTAACGAGGAAACTGTACAGAAGGGTTTATTCTACATATTTACAGAAGAGAATCGAATCGAATGCAAATCGAATGCCATCCTCCGATCACACAACAACATCCCGTTAAATACGGTTCGCGTTCCCCAGATCCCTGACCGGGGAACTTGGTTCGAATAACGTTGACCAATCGGATGGGCCATTGATGACGCTGGCGGTACCACCCACGGCACGGGGCGGTGCTGAAGCTCTCTCGCTCTCTCACAGCTCGAGGGATGAGAAGGGGAAGACAGTCATCAAACACAGATGCGTCACCTTGACCACTGCCGCAAGTTTTCTGTGCGTTGCCTCCGTGGGAAAGCAGAATCCCTCAGTCTCCTCGCAGGTGGTTGAACCTTCTCTAACTCCCCCGCCGGATGGCCGAAGCACGAGACCCATTCTACACAGCGTCTTTCAATTAGCAGCCTCGCTCAGCGTGACCCTGCGTAGCATCATCCAGTCCGGTGACCCGAAGGCCGACTCGGCCAGCGTATACCGCTGTATACAGCTGCTTCTTGTGCATCTCTGCTTCCAGCGTTGTTGCTGCTGTCACAAGTTCTCGCCGCATCTCTGCCTAACGACGACACTCGTCTGACAGTAATTTCTCCCAGGCCCGTGGGAGACAGCGTCCTTCGATCGGTTCGGAGGTTCGGTGATTTGGAGAGCAACAACCCCCGGCCGTCGTCGTCTATGCTTCTGCCGCCGGCGCCAGGCCTCGTTGTCCACTCTTAACAGCCTCTAGAATTTCGCCTTCATCGAAATTCGACCGGCGTAGTCGGGATCGAAGAATTTCAACGAATCGGCATAATGAAATCATTTTATCGCAGTTACATTTCTTTGCAGTTTCATCTTTCGGGGCGCAATCACTTCGCATGTCAGCGAGCGCATGCATTTCCGTATTGACCCTTTGTGTAACCGGTATTTAATTTTTTTTCCTTATACCTCCATCGCTACCAAGAGCCCTCCTTTCCTTGCTTAATTCCGTCGCGTTCAATAAACAATATTCCGATCCTAAAAAGAAGATAAGCCAATTTATACATCCTTTATTTGTTAATAATAGTATTAATATCTCGGGTTTAACGTGTAGAATAGACACGGGGGCTATAGTATGGAAAGTGTAGTGGAGGACTCGAGATTAACGGAGACCAACTGGGGTTTTTCGATGTGCAACAGCGCACGCGCGTTTTTGAATTTCGCCGTCATCCAGATGAGGCCGTCGAGGTCAGGATCGAACCCGCAACCTTGGAAACTGCAACCGCGCTCCACAGCCATTGAGCCATTTTTTTTTTATTGGACAACTGATCCATCGTGAGGGATTTCATTTCGCTCCTGCTGTCTGAGACAACGAACGCCAACAAAAGTAAATGTTGCACTGTACCCAATGCGGTGGCTCAGTGGTTAGGGCACTCAGCTACCTATTCGATGTACCCAGGTTCAAACCCGGTCGCTGTGGCCCCATTTCGATGGAGGCGGAACGCAAAAGGTACCTTTGTGCTGTGCGATGTCAGTGCACGTTAAGGATCCCCAGGTGACCGAAATTATTCCGGCGCCCGCCACTACGGCACCTGTTTCTCTCTTTCTTCTTTCACTCCTACCTTCCTCCCTTCCCTTACGGCGCGGCTGAGGTGTCCATCCAGATATGTGAGACAGTTACTGCGCCATTTCCTTTCCTCAAAAACCACCACCACAACGTTGTTTGGTCTTCGCGCTAAGATTTCACATAATTGTGGTAAAAGACGCAAAGAAAGGGAAGCTTTTCTAAATCGGTGCCTAAATGACTACAGACACTTAATTTTATTGCGTGTTTTCTTCTTTGAAATGACACCCGAGATATTATAATGCATGGATCACCGTGTGGTAGTCGCCTACTGCCACTAAATAATTTAGAAAATAATTTATTCTCCCATGCTGTTTCGGTTTCGTCAACCAAATGTCGGCTGTGTCGTGTGGTTGGACATCAGGTCACGTGAGGCGCGGAAAAACTGCAAGAAAACGCTGATGCTTTCTTTTGACTCACTACAGCACTTAAACCAGCCTGCTTCAAGATCTAGAATTACAACGAACGACGTATCAGCAGTTATATAGCCGTTTTTTTTTTCGCGCCTCACGTGAACTCAATTCCACTACACGTCATAGCCATCGTCCTGCTTATTAAACAGAAACAGCATTAAGAAGAAACTGAAATATAAATTATTTATTATGTGTAGGCTAATACCACGGGGTGCTCCATGTATACCAATGTCCATCGTTTGAAAAAAGAAAGCACGCAAGCAAAAATTTGATGTCTATAATCCCTTACTGTGTTAGAGCAGTGCTAACAATTAGATTAAAACCATACGCAAACATGTAAAAGGGGAGGAGTAATAACTCAAGGTTCTATATAAACCTGACGTGCAATTCTTTATTATACTTGGCGGTAGTACATTACAGAAGCGCCAATTAGGTTCCTTCCCAGGCAGCAGACTTCCTATAATTTTGCTGTCGCATATACTGGGTGCAGTTTTCACACTTTCCAGCGCAGACAGCGACGGGTGGGTAAATCTACGCGCGCGACCATCTCAATTTGTCTCAAAAAAACAAGTATGCCAGATTGCAAAAAAAGTGGTGCTGAAACGAGTCCCGAACCGGTTCGGAACGGTTCCTTTGAATCGTTCCGGTTCGGGTTCAGTTCCAAGATGGCGAAAAAAAATATGGGTTCGGTTCGGTTCCGGTTCCGGCCGAAAATTCGGGTTCGGTTCCGGTTTCGGGTTCAGGTTCGGTTCAGGTTCGACACCCTGATCAGGACATGCGAATCCGCAGACTGAGACCATCGGCAGCCGCGTCATTTCAGCAACGTCGGCAGCTCTCAGGCTGCCAAATAATGGGCTCGTCTTGCTTGACGTATGGGTACTAGTTGAAGCAGTATATGAGAGATGACTTTATCAGCATGCAATCAGCCTTTATTATTCCGCAAGGATGAATGAAAAGCAACCTGTTCTAAATTTTACTTCGGACGCACGATCCTTTCATATTTCACATTCACGTATGTATATAATCCTTACGAGGGAACACGAGGAATGCCAAACCGGCTCTAAAAGCGGAGAGAAGTATAGGTTTCACCGTGAAGTGAGAACAGGCGCAGAGATCTGGAGAGAAGGAGCCTGAAGCCGCGCTGATATGGCACACACTGTATGAGTCCCATGTCAAGCACAGGCCAGACGTGACACCGCCTGTTGGCGTTCGCGACAACACGACACTTGCTGCTATCCGGTCACCGTGCGCTGCGAGTGCCCAACGCGAGACTTGTTGACCCCGGCAGCACGGAAGCCAGCAACAGGGTTTTAGGATGAGGAGGAGGAGTGCACGCACCCGTCCCCGTCGAGGGTGATGCGGGCGTCCGCCCACACGGGGATGACGAGGCCGATGGTGGTGCGGTGGTTGCAGTCGATGCCCAGCAGGCAGGCCTCCTCGGCGCCCACCGCGTTGGTCCGGGACACCACCACCAGGTAGCGCGTGCGGCCCGCCGGGTGGGCGCTCTCAAGCTTCACCGCCTGCACACACGGGGAGAACAAGAGGCATTATTAGTCCCGTACGACACAACCTCAAGTTCAGCATGCAGCCTATGTGTGCGTCGCGCGGGGCCCTATAGACTCCGTACAAGGCGAGCGAGTGCTTGATTAGCGAGGCAGTCAATCGAAATGCGCTCTGGAGTCTGTACGGGTGATCGCGCAGGACGGTATACGTCCAAATCGGTAGAAAAAGAGAAACGCACATGTATGTACAAGGTGTGCCCGCGCGTTACAGTACTGATGTTAAAAAACAAGAAGACACCTGCAAACTTGCCGCTTCGGGGTCGAGTCGGGGTCGAGTCGAAAGCGACAGCTAGGCCAACCCCTTCCGTCTTCCCCACATGGCCAATCCCAGGCCCACCCTTGGATGGGATCTCTATCGGTCACAATTTTCCTGCCACGACAACTACACGCCGGCGGCAACACTAATTAGTGCACCCGCCGCAAGACCTCACGACGAACGATTAAACAGATTTATCCGTCTCACTTCCCCGTGCACGCACACTGCGTTAGAACCGATGAAGGCGCACTGATGCAGGTTCCAGTCGTATTCAAGAACCCAGCTCGGAAGGAAAAGCTTCAACCGGCTCGCCTGTCCCGTCCAAGCGAAGCAATTATCAACATTCGTGGTTATCGACTGAGGCAGGACGTTCCGGTAAACACGATCGCGGTCAAAACCACCCAGAGAAGAAGACGAAAGCGACCGGCTCGATGCTTCCCGCACGGTGTAACGACAGCGCAGGACAGGGCAGTGTGGCAATTGGCTTATAGCGAGGAAATTCACTCGGGCGCTTCGCTTCCCCGAGTCCGTTTAGAGGGGGGAGGGCTTATAGTTCTAAAACCCGCGTACCGTTATTACGACGATGCAATTCTCCTTTCTCGCGCAACCCTGCAATTCCGCGCCGACGCCGGCAACGGGGAAACAAAAAAGGGGGGAGGGGGGGGGGGGGGGGAATAAGTAAAGAACGAGACGACCGAAACGGTTCGCAGAGCGCCCGCGCTGAGTCACACTGAAAAAACCATGCGGCGGCGAAATTTTCGCGGTTAACGCGGAACCTGCCCGTCTCCGAATTTCTTTTTTTTTTCTTCCTCCCTTTTCTGTGTCCGTGGCCGGAGGAGGCGCATCGTACCGGAACAAAGCAGGGGTCCGCTCAGACCCACGCCACCGGCCCGTTTCCGCGTCCAAAGCGGCGGCGCCGCGGACTCAGCTGGGCGCACCCGGCAACGCGCTACTCGCACGCAAACCTATGCGCACACACCGAGAATATTCCCCTTCAAATTCCTCGAATCCATGGGGACTGACCACACTGACTGTTCTCGAGACGTCAGAAATGACTTTCCCGGTCGTTTAAGCTTATTTAAACTAAACGGGCGCGTATTAAAAGCGTTTTGGAGCACTTAGCGAACCCGTTCCCGCTTCCAGTGCATCAAACAAGCGCAGCGGACTCTGAAATGGGCCACGTTTGTGCTTATTTCGATATCTCGGTATCCTTTTGAAACTGCAAATCAGCATCCTACCAAGCGTGAGAACGGCCCATCTGTACGTCACCCCAAACAAAACACCGCCATTCGATCGTTTTCTTCCATGAATTGTCCTATGAGCGCACAATCGCAAGCGTAACCGCAAAAATGAACGCGAAAAATGTTCAGTTTTGGTTTCACGGGGTTCCACGTTCCCAAGCGACTCAGGCTATGAAGAACGCCGCAGTGATGGGCTCCGGATAAGTTTCGACCACCTGGGGCTCTTTATAACGCGCGCTGACATCGCACAGTATACACGGCATTTCGTCTCCATCGAAATTCGATCGCCGGGGCCGGAACGAACCCGTGTCTTTCGGGTCAGCAGCCGAGGGCCATAACCACTGAGCCACCGCGGCGGCCCGAACGTGAAAAAGGCAATTTTCATTTTCATGGCGACGCATAGCAGGCTGAGGGCGACGCGTGTGCTGCATGCTGTTCGTCAGGTAGGAATGCCCGTCTACAGCACACTATACGGCCATGCCGACGCAACAGAAATACTCAAAACGCAGAAAAGGGAGTAGTTTCGGGTCTCGTTAGCGGCAATTTAGCACCATCTCTGCCACTCTGTTCGAATCTATGGTCTCGTGCACAACTACGATTCGAATTAACGGTCGTCACTGATGTAGCGCGGTACTGGCGTCACCAATGCAAGGACGCTCTGACGAATTCGTTCAGGCAAACGCAAGGTCGTGGCGTATACTTCGAGGACATCCCATAGCCTCAGTGGTAATCGTGGCGCAATCTGGCAGTCAGCCTTATATGAGGCAAGGGAGATGAGAAAGCAGTAATAGAAACGCTTTGACGAACGCCAGGCGGCAAGCAAAGCTGGCCGTTCGGAAGTCGTCATTAAAAGAAAACGTGCCTCTTATGAGAGGGCACATTGGTGTAGGAGAAAAAATATCAGGACAGCGATAAGTGTGCACATATGCAGCAACCGTAAACTATAACCTCAAGGAGAAAAATGCTTCCACAAAAAATTCTGGGAGGTACTTTGTTCTTACCAAAGTGCGATAAGGCGAAAGCCATTTCCGCCTCTGTTGCTGCCCCTGTTACTGCGCGGTGATGACGTCCTAAGTGACGTCCTGAGCATGCGCAGTACACTTCCGGTTACGACATACTATGAAATTTGATGACGGCATTAGCTTTATTAATTATTTTGATTAATTTTAATTATACATTTTAATTATTTTCGCGTTAAAGCATACTACGCGGTGTTAATGACGTCGTCAGTGTTTAATTGACAGCTAAGGTGCGACTATTTGGTACTGATAATTCGCGCTAAAAGGCACAGACACACGAAAACACAAACGGACAAAGCGCGTTTAGCGCGAATTATCAGCATGAAGCACCAACTAGCCCCCGCTCTTGCATTGTTGACAATTTTGTGTTACGACATACTACGCCATGTTGACGTCATCAGTTTGATTGACAGCTAGTGTGGGACAACTCCTGCGGGCACACACGCCGGCGAGTCATGAGCCCATAAAGGCTTTCGCCTTCCGAATGACGTGCCATGTCAAGGATAAATTCCAGGCGCACTAGAAAGCAAACCGTTCACTCACAGCTAGCCGAGCTACAGGAAAATGTGAGCGCGAAGAATGCGACGAATTATTTCAGCTACAGAACGGCAGGACACGCACACCACCGCGAATACATCAGTCATTGGAGATGTAGACGCTCCAAATGGCCCCAATGCGCACTGGCGTGCGGCTGCTAGAGTACAACCTTTTCGCGCGTGCTCAAATGAGGCGGTAGCCCGTACACTTGTACACACATTGCCTGCACGCGCTCGACTGCGCAAACGGCGCGCGCATGCATGCAGAGCGGGAAACGCGCAAAAGGTAACTGAAGAATCTAAAGGGCGAAGGGCAGAACGTTCCGTCCGTCCCCCGGGTTTCCTCTTTGCGCCCGGTGGGGAAGAAGGGGGAGAAATTATTTCCTGGCGCACGTCTTGACGGAGCGTAAAGGCCCTCGGTCGACAGAGCTCGCACGCTTGCCGCGACCCGCTGCACTACGTATATACATGTTCAGAAGATAGCAGCGTTCGCCAGCACAACAACCAAGTGAGCGAGTCGGCCGTAACATCGTTACGAAAGGAACAGCGCCTGTCCTGTTCCCCTCTAGTCCACGTTTGTTCCGTGCAGTTCCTTCCTTGATAAGAGTCCCCCCCCCCCCCCCCCCTCTACCCCCCGTCCACTCGCGCCATATTCACTGGCCCGTATCGGCACGACTTCCCCCCCCCCCTTGCGTGATCCGCGACGATTCGCCGACGCAGCTGAGAACAATGTGCGGAGCGAGCCCTATGCGCTCCACGGCACAAAACTATCGGAGAACGAGAAACGGCGGAGCGATGAATAAGCCTATAACCAGCGAGAGCATACAACCACTGTTCATATATATATGGGCCCGACGCATTGAAAAGCAGCTGCGCGAGACGCGTCGAAAGCGAGCGCAGCTTGCTTTCGACGCGAAACTTGACGAACAGGCACGGTAGTTCGGTTAAGCGCACAAGGTTGCGTGACAGTGCATACATATCCTATAACTGTGCTACAATTCCTTCCTATGCTTCATGTGCTTGAAAGCGGACTTCATGTCCAGTGAATGGATGAATACACGCCATCGCACAGATCTCACGCAGTCATCGTTCTGGTCAGAAGTGCCCTAAAGCCCCAACTCCAAGGACCTTTCCTAGGCGTACGCGCTCAGCGTCGGCGCTCTTGGCGTACGCTAGAACCGGTCTGCGCATGCGCACTGCAGGAGACGCCAGCGAACCTCGGCGAGGCGCCGATATCTGTCACTGCTAGATATCTGCGCCAGCGCTAGCGCGAGCGCCGGAAGCTGCTCACCGTCACGTCTCTCATACACCAATGGAAGGACGCGGTTCTCGGGACATCCGGTGCGGCTTTTCGCGCGCTTTTCAATTGCTGTCTACATTTTTGCTTGGTGCCGAGGCTGTTCGCGCCATGTCGCAAAATAAAATAATAAATGAAAGTCTGATCGCCGCAGTAGAAAGGCGGCCGTCGCTCTGGCAGGCGAGCCATAAAAGCCATAAAAATAAGCTAATAAAGGCAGCATTGTGGCTTGAAGTGGCAGCGGAGATTCTGCCAAGCCTGCCAAGCACAGGTAAGCCGATATCTTGCTTGTGACGAGTGCTGATTGAGTGAAATGTGCTCGAAAACGCTTGTGGCAGTCAGACTGTTTTGGCCAGCATCTGCCTGTAAGGTCTGGCAACCACACAGCAGCGTGAGCACAAGCGCGAGCAGCGTGCGGCAGCGCTAGCCAGCGCCTAGTACCATGGAGATGCGTACTGCTGCCAGCGCCTGTCGTTGCGCGGCGCCAAGAGCGCCGACGCTGAGCGCGTACGCCCAGGAAGTGTCGTTGGAGTTGGGGCTTAAGGGCTCAGGGTTGACGCCTGTGTCGACATACAACCTTGGCGCTACCATTACATCAATCGAAAGCGTAACCGGCGTGCTGCTTGTAAGGTCGTCATCTTCACTTTCTCCGCGAGAGAACCAACTGCCACTAACGTTAACGGTTCCGGACTCCGACCAACGTGCACGAGGCTCCCGTTTCGTAGACACCGATATGATTCTCGCGCGCTTCTTCCATTTACGGGCGACGTGCGCGCCCACTGACACGTCCGCATGTGGTACCGCAAACACGCCCTGCGTTTCTTGTTTAACTGAACGCCGTCAATAATGCGGCGAAATCCACCGGAGTCATGTGCACTACATCCATTATGCGATCTCACGGCCCACTTGAATCCACGCGTGGTAGGGAGACTAGATGCCATACAGCCACAGATGTCGAACACAGGCCAGTAAAACAGGAATGGAAACTTTTGTAAATGCCGAAAACGCCAGGAGACGATGCTGTTGTACAGTCTTCGTCAAAAGTACACAGCAAAAGGGGTCTGCTTCTGAGCACCATTACACCAAGCATCATTACATTACATAACAGTCAAACAATTAGGAAAGCTGAAATGCGTTGCCTAATACATCGACGCAGGCCACCCTTCCGGCCTCAACGCTAACTTTCGCAGCATGCAGAGGTTCTTTAATACTCGTTCTTTCTCCGCAACACCTTTAACAACAACAAAAAAAGAAAAAATAAGCAGGGAGAACTGAAAAGCGTGCTCATGCGTGTGAAAACTTTGGAGGAGGCGGCATCACAAAGAGGTAGCCGTAATGCGATGGATCTCTTGTTTGGCTAGATCAGGCACGATGGATGTGTGGATGTTACGCTTGCGATTCTGCCGAACTCACAAAGCCAAGAGTATAAGCAGAATTGTATTAATTCCGGGGTCCAAGGTTCAGCTTACGTAGGCGGCGCGAGCTGCGGGTCAGTACAGGTTCGGTGAAAGGATAACGGGTAAGATGGTGGGATAGGACGCCAGGAGATGATGCTGTTGTACAGTCTTCGTCAAAAGTACACAGTCTGCTTCTGAGCCCTGCAGCACGGTTCCTCGTGCATACTCAGGGACCCTAATCGGAAGAAAGCGGGAGGAACTTGAGTCCTAAACCCTCACAAGCTTAGGAGTGTCACATGTGCTTAAAAGCCCCGCTACACGGCTTGGAAGCAAACACCTCGGGCTGTTAAATTTTTGACAAAGACTGTATATATACGAAACAGTGCAGATCTGACGGATTCCGCGGTTTTCGGCTTAGAAGTGCGAGCAGCCGGTCCGCGTGTACACTAGCGGCGATTTTTACAGGTTGGCTACAGCAGAACCTACCTACTTCGACCCGCTGTCGGCCTGCAGACGAGTGACGCAAGAGTGAAGAGCGCGACAAAGACGTTAACAAGAAGAAAAGTGAGCCAGGCGGTTCCTGCGCTATGCCGACGTCACGCGACAGCAGAGGCGCCGGCAACCGGATCGACAACCCGGGCTCGCCCACGCGTTCTGCGCCCCGATCGGCACCGAACGACCCCAACGTTCTTCGGCGGCGAGGCGATTACTGGCGCTCACTTTCACGGAGGCCGCGCCGTCCGCACAGGTGTTCCGCCCCTCCGCCTCCGCGAACGGAAGAAAGCGGGTCGGGATTGTATTCGCCCCCCACGCGAGGCGGCAGCGTTAACGCTTAATCCAGGCGTGTTCTCACCCGCCCACGAAATATCACGCCGCATACGCGTTTTATCTCTTTAGAGCTGCCCAGCCGCCCTGAACACACGCGCGCGCGCATGCAACAAGAAAAGGTACAAAAGAGGCTGACGAGCAGGGGTGCGGGCAAGGGGGTATTTGGAGCGCAAACTTTGTTGCAACTACCTCGCTGATCGGGCGAGAAAACTCCGCACAATCTATCACTCGCAGTCGCCGCACCTCTGTGCAAAAGGCGAGCCGAGGCATGCACACGAGGGCTGCATTACACGCGTAATGCGATTACTAGGGGCGCGGTCTGAAAAAGAACGCTCGCTCGACTGACCGCCCACCCGAGATCGGCGAACGGTTCAATAGTGACGCGTCAGAACTGTACAGGTACACAATGGAGACACTTCATTAGCACGCAGTGAACACTCGATCAGTCCCCGCCACATATGTGAATAAAACCCGGGCGAGAAAAACTAGCGAAGAGGCCCCGAGAGCCGCACAATCTGTTCACATCGAAATATGGCGAATGAATCGAAGTTCGTCGTCTCGAGACATGCAAACTGTTTTGTGAAAGGTAAAGCAGTAGTTACACCCCCCAAAAGGTTCTTTCTATCTGACGGCACACATAAGGAAGCTTCCCAGACCGGCTTAGGGTTACAGGACGAAATTTAATGGTTCACAGCAAAGTCCGAATCCTAAAAACTTTATCCTTAGTGTCTCGCGGTTACCATTCACACACAACGCCCATTATTGTGGTCCGAGGTTCAGCTCCGGGTCCTCTACTGACCGGCCGTAGCCGGGGGAAATGTTCACTCTCGACGTTCTGCCATTTAAAAGGGCTGGCTCGAGAAAGCCGCCTATTTCCTTTGCACAGGTAACTCCGCGGTAGGCGTCGAACGTAACAGCAACCTTTTAAACAAATCCTCCTTGACCCTAACATTGCGTATCTCGCTTTTCAATGCCTCCTGCAGGCGCAGTCATTAAACTGACAGAGCTGTTCTGTCAAAACTGGAATGCTTTGATTGTTTCAGCACAGCGGCTTTACAAAGAGTGGTCTCATAGAGCCTGTTTACATGAACTCGATAGAGTCGAGTTTGCTTGTCGGGTAAAAAAAAACCTGTTGTCGGGTTCGTGTAAACGCTGTAGGGTCGAGTAAAATAAGCGGCAGAGCGAGTCAACTCGCCTGCAGGGGGTAGGTTAACTCGCTTGACTAGCCTCATCGACGCTAGGCGCCGCTGCGATACTTACGCGCTTGAACCGAGTTCAGGTAGACAACAAGCGGGGCGAATCAGGGGCGAGCCGACGCTGACTCTACCCGGTCCTGTCAGGTTCATGTAAACAGGGCTATAGTCCATGACTGTTGATGCCGCCACATTCGGGCCGTAGGAGACAGCTGCTCATATCTGCCAACACTTGCTCGCAGGTACGCGAGGAATTGAGGTAAGAAGCCCCTGCATGCTCTCGCCACAAACCGAAGACCAGCTGGGCAGAGGGACGCAAAGAAGCACTATATACTATACACCACACTGGCATTCGGTCTGTTTCCAGCCGCACCGAGTCCGCGATGTTTGCCCTGCTGCTGCCAATGCGCAGGCGGTCCAAGCCCCGGGACTCCAAATAGGCGCAGCCGCGCGGGATTGCGCCACGCGGGGCGGCTTTCGTTTGCGTAAACGTCCCTCCCCCGCCTCGGACCCCCCTTCACTTGTTTCGGAGTCGCGGACGCCGCTACAAACACACGTAGCCCGTTTGCGAAAGAAGGCGCGCACGCGATTCCGCGCGGCCACGTAGACCTTTGCCAGATGGCCGCCGGTGGCAGGGGTCTTGCGCGCGTTCCTTTTTCCTTCCCTGCAGCAGCCTCGGCGCACTGTACGCGAGGTGCTTGCGAGCGACTTGTACGCGGTTGTACGCATTCGCTTCGGACACCAGACTCTGATAGCACTACCCTTGCACAGGATAGATACCGTTGCACAGGCATGGCCTACAGCACTTCAAAGTGCGACGAAGAGGCTGCCACTGTACGCAGCCTCACCTCGACCGCAGTGTTTGGGAAGAACGAGAGCAAGTGCTGCCACTCTGCTGCGTGTCGATCGGAAGGCGGCGAATATTCGGTACGCGAACAGGCGATGCCTAAAGAATGGCCAGCGTTTCTCGAGCACCGTCCAGACCGTCGTCCCAGAAGGGGGGGTAATCGAGAGTAATTAGCCCCGGCGATCGCGCGCCCACCCAGGCGGAGCGCTGCGCCGCGGCCCCCCTCGTAGGAGCGGGGCCTTAGGAGCGGCGGCTACCAGTGTTCGCGTGTACGCGCCCTCTCCGCACTCCGCCCCCCGGCCTCGTTTCTCGTCCTTCCGTAAACACTGCGTTTCGACACACCCCTGCCAGCGAAGGAGAAGCGGACGCCGCAGAGACTGCATGCGCGCATCCGAGCTTGGGCAACAACCTCGCTTTCAACCGATTCCGGACTGCGCACACGCGTGCTTCGCTACGGCTCAATTGAACTCTCTGCCTCGCCCCGCGTTTGTCACGCGCGGCCAGCTGCCTCGTTATCGGCATCGTTATCGCAGCCGGACAGCCTAATAGAGCGGCCCTGCCAGCGACTCGGCAGGCCCCGAGCAACTTGCTGCGCAGCTCCCGTGCTGGCGACGCCCGGAAAGCAAGCTTTGCGAGCGTTTCGGCGGTGGTGTACAGCGCTAACGTACGCAAGCTTTCATTGCGGGCAGACCCCCCGCGAGCGACGCTCCTCCCGACACAAGTAATAACGCATAGGGAGCTAGGCACACGCGGCCAAACACGACCTGAAAGGGCGCCGAGCAAACGGGGCCAAGGATACCTCGTCCGACAGTGGGTCCCCTGCACGTCCGTCAACGGGGACCGAGAGCAGATTGGCGACGCGCGTGGGGAGGCGGGGGAGCGTTTCCTGGCTCGCGACGGAGCGCGACGAGGCGCCCCGAGACCGCTTGTCGGCGACAGAGACATCCGCTTCGACAGACGCCGCTGCCAGAGAGCGAAGAGGAGGTGGTGGAACGGGCCGGAAGGACGTGAACGGAGGGGCTAGAGGCTCCTGCGTTCTCGTACTCGAACGTAGAGACAGGGTGAACGCATCTGGCGGAGGGCCATGTAGGTCAGAACTTCGAGCGAAGCGCGCAGACGGAGGACACCTGACACATCCGCCCGGGTGAGAATTGGCGCGCGAACACAGCGCGCTCCGAACCTGCTGACTTCCAGCCGTCACGTCGGTCATGCCGCAGGTCAGCACCCTAATCGAAGACTCTGCGACCTCGGCCAAAGAACCGCCGCCGCCAAGGCACTGCTGCCCACTCCGAATAGCTGTCGCACAATGATTCCAGTGCACACGCAGGCTATGGGCGCAATGGCTCGTCGTTTGGACACTGATGATGGCAGCGACGGGAGAGTATGTGTTTAGATACGGCTGCATGCAGATCTACATGCTAACACTGCCGCCCAGGTACAAGGCAAACAAAAGATGGAACAACACGGGCAACCTAACGCACTACCACTTCCCAGCTCGGCACCAGGCGTGCACAACGACGAGCAGGTTTGTCGGAGCATTGAAGCGGTGCAGCGTCGAGCAAACGAAACGGAATTTTAAAGCAAGTGCCGGTTTTCAGATAGTGCTCGCGTCGGAGGGCAGTCGCATGGACAAACAAGTGGCAAAGGCACAAGCAGCTTGTCGATAACAGAGCAGTACGGGCCCTAAGATTTCACCTTCTCTGCTCTGGTGCATGGCGCCGCACTGCTGTACGGGGTAATGGTTAAGAGGGACAGATGGGGGCATTAGTACTACGGAGCTGTAGAGGCCTGTGAAACTCCTAATTACGGCTGCACTTACTAAAAGTTGCCCGCAGCCCGATGGCCAGAAGGACGCTGGTGAACAAAAGCTTCGTGGAGACACAGAGGGCCACAGAACCACCTAACGGAGGGCGTTTCGAGGGTACACAGCAACCGTCTATAGCAAAACCGGGCAAATACGAGAGCGGATGCGGGCCCCGTCATCGCGCAAACTTTCTTTTACCCAGACAAGAGCAACCGATGAGAACGCCGTCCGCTTCGCCGGGGGAGCTTCGTCAAGCGCCCAGAGAAGCGAAAATAGATGCGCGGAGGGAAGACACGCACATTCCACGGAGGTGAGGGGAAGGAAAAAAAAATGGAAAAATAAGTCCAACACACGTTGCTCGGATTTCGGGAAGGCGCGCGATGTTCCCAGAGGATTCGGATGTCTCCAGACCCACCGGAAGCAGCGACAGATGCGCGGACGCAACAGCCGAGAAGGCGCCACCTCGCGGACGCGTCGCAAGCACGTGGCGCGGCGAGAACGCGAAGCAGTTTTTCCCGGGAACAGCACTCCTGGGGTTTTCCATCGGGTCGCGGCGAGGACGTCAACGACCCAATCGTTCGCTAGTCGTCGCTGACGATGCGAATCGTGAGCGATCGTTCGCGTGCGTGAACAGGCGGGTCCCCGGCAATACGTTTGAGAACGCGTACGTGACAGCGCAAACGCGTGTATATACCGTCTTTCCTTCCCACTCGTTCATTTCCCTCCGGATGCATTAACACTTATTGCGCCCTGCAAACAAGCGCGAACGATGCGTTGGCCTGTCTTCTAGGCCGAGAGGCGGTGTGGCGCGCGTCAACGTTATTAGAAGTGACGTTTCCATGTCGTCGGCTTGTTAGACGCGCGACGATCATTTGGGGCGGCGTTTCGTTGAAAGGCGTTGTATGCGATAGAATTTCGGCCCTCGAAGACTCCAGTGAAAACGCTCTAACAAAGCTGCGCCATCTCAAGTCTTAGTAAACAGGTCGAATGTGTTCGCGCACATTGTGTTGTCGGTTGGCACTGAGCATTACAGTCGCCATGCAGAGTCACCATCGCGTTATTTTCGATATGGCAACAGAAAAGCCGCCCGGTGCATCGAACCCGCTCAGCCCACACGTGTACGTCGCACGAAAGCGGCGGTCGTGACTCCGAGTTCTGGTCGTGAGGCGGACCTTTTCGGACCGGTTCTTCTGCAGCGACAGATCTACGTTCGAAACGGTGCGTTCGTCAGACCTCGGATAAAGCACGGCGAAGCCGAGGGCTCGAGATTATTTCGTTCGCCGTGGGCTCGAGATTATTTCGAAGCCCGGGATTCCCCGGCGTTGACCAACGTCTAGCATCCCTGCGTTTCTACGCAGCACCTCCATCGCAGTGCAAGCAAGCGCATCCAACAATCGGACCCGTTGCTGAACGTTGCCGACGCAACAGACACAGTTTCGAAATGGCAAAGACTCGTTCGACCTGACATTCACCCTTGCACAAGGGCGAGAAATTACGAGAAAAGACACTGTCCTACGCTCCAGATTTTTCATTAATGAAGTGCCGTGTTTGTTAACTCAAGGCCGTCAGTACCGACACTAATCTATGTCGCTCATCAGTGAACAGTGTGTATACCCAAGCGGCACGGGTAATCGCCCCAATGTTGCAAATGGATGGCTTCACACTGGTCCCTTGTAGGACCGGCATATGCCAATACGTTTCCAATATTGGGCCGACTACCCGTGTTGCTGGGGTACGGGAACCACACATGGGTCTGGAAGCCATCGCATCGCGCTCCTATAGCGTCTACTAAAATGCCCCCGACCCCCTTTCCTCCCAAGAAAAAAAAAAAAAAAGTTATCCCCTAGTATACCACCCTCCTTTTTCAAGGGCCAAGCCCAACGCCTTCAAAGCGTGAGGTTAAGAGCCACCGCCGGCCCCATCTGCGCCGAGGAGTGCTTAATGAAGGCCACCGTGGCTCCTTCTAAAAGATTTTCGCTCTATGAAGCCACGCGCACGCGCAAACAACCCTTTGGCTCCTGCGCCGCCGCACTCCGGCGCGTCAAGCATCTGGGTGCTGCAAAATGGGAGAGGCGCACGACTGGTCACGAGCGCTGGCTCGGCCAAAGCCGCCATTGCTCGCCGTCTTTCCCGTTTCCGTAGCGCTTAGCACCCGCGAGTGCAGTCGGTTTCAGCTAAACTGAGGGAGGGGGAAAACTTCAGGCGGGGCAGTGCAAACCGTACAGCGTGCTCGCGCTGTACGAGGGGGTACCCAAAAGAAACCGGACTTATTTTTGTTTGAACTTATTTGTTGACATTTTCAGCACAGACCTTCAATATCCTTCAAAGTACTCTCCACTTACAATGATACGTTTGTCGAATCTTTCATTCCATTTTTCAAAACATTGTTTAAATTCATCTTTTGTGAAGTTGACAGTCCCTCCGTCGTTTTTTTCTTCACCTCAGCAACATCAGCGAAACGCTTTCCATTCACCTGTCTTTGCATTCCACGAAACAAAGAAAGCAGCACGTGGCATGTTTAAATTCATCTTTTGTGAAGCTTGACAGTCCCTCCGTCGTTTTTTTCTTCACCTCAGCAACATCAGCGAAACGCTTTCCATTCACCTGTCTTTGCATTCCACGAAACAAAGAAAGCAGCACGTGGCAAGGTCGGGTGAGTATGAGGGTTGAGGAACAGAGGTCATGCCATTTTTGGTCCGAATTTGTCGTAGAGACAGGGCTGTGTGAGCAGGGGCATTGCCATGGTGGAAAAACCAGTCGCCCGTCTGCCACAAATCAGGACGCTTCCACCGAACACTGTTGCCCAATCTTTTCAAAACATCCAAGCAGAAAGCCTGGTTAACTGTCTGACCCTGCGGAACAAATTCTGAATGGACGACTCCTCTCACGTCGAAAAAACAAATCAGCATTGTTTTGTGGTTTGGTTTCACCTGACGAGCTTTCTTGAGGCGAGGTGAATTTGAAGTTTTCCATTGGCATGACTGTTGCTTTGATTCAGGATTTAATTCAGGAACACTTGAGTTGTCCCCATAGCATCGTCCTTGAACGTCTTTCTGAATATTTCAAGAGTTTCCGTTCCACTTTTTCCGAGAAAAATCAGAATTTCACCGGCGCGCGCTGTTCACGAAAATCAGCCACTGCAAAAACGACACTCACACAAAACAGTCGTCACTCTAAAACTCTGCCTAAACTAGTCTGACCTCCTTCAGCGACGGCACTCGGCTTACTGACTCTGGAATGTTCGTTCTATGCACTCCTAGCGGCAAAACGCGGTACCACAGAAGCTGTGCCGATTCAAAAAATTAGTCCGGTTTCTTTTGGGTACCCCCTCGTACAAAACAGTCGCGTTTCGGGGAGCGGTGAATCAAAACGAAGAGCTGGAAGTGTACACCGAACGCAACGAGCGCTCGTTAGGGGGCATTTAGCCGCAATTTCCGACAAACGAGCACCAGGAAATGAGGTGCGGGCACGGATCCCTGCCTAAACGAAGCGCGAAGCCAGTGCAAAACCATTTTTCTTCCCGCTATTCGGCCTCGCGAGGAAGGCGGTGGACGTGAAAGGACTACAGACACCTAATCTCATTGCGCGTTTTCTTCTTTCAAATGATGCGTCAGACTTTAGAATACACGGATCACCGCGTGTTTTTCGCCTACAACCGCCGAATAATTTATAACTGAATTTCTTCTCTCAGGCTCCCTCGGTTTCTGTTTCAGAAACCGAACGATGGCTGTGACGTACTTGATTTTTAGGTCACGTGACGCGCGAAAAAAAAACGGAAATATAAACGCTGATACGTAGTTCTGACTCATTACAGTACTTAAAGCAGTCTGCTTCAATAGCTAGAATTTCAACGAAGCAGCATATTACTTCTTTTCATGCGTCACTACACGTCCCAGCCATCGTTCGGTTGACGAAATCGAAACTGCGCCAAGAAGAAATTGAATTATAAATTATTTATCGGTCGTAGGCGAATACCACGGGGTGCTCTGGTGTATACTAGTGTCTAGCGCGCCATTTGAAAGAAAAAAAAAAACAAGCAAGAAAAAATTTGGTGTCTATAGTCCTTTAAGCAAAACTCGAAAAGACGGAGAGAACGTAGTTCGGTAAGAAAGGGAAATACGACTGGCGCACGTAACCGTTCACCGAGCGAAGGAGGCTTACAAAATTGAGGTGGAAAGCAAAAGGGATGGGTTGAACCTGGCAGTGGCACCGCTCGAAGATGCTTTCTGGGCGCGCGCCAGCCGCTGGTTTTCGAAACAAACATTAGAAAAAAGAGCGGAAACGCTGTCTCCAGGTCACCCTCGGCACGTTAATGGAACGCGTCGAGGCGCGGCTCGGTGCGCTCATCACGACGACCGCAAGGTCCCTGTCGCGAGGAGCGCTGCCTATCCCGCGATATAGGCGACGGCCCAGAGACTAGCCGGTTGCAGCATGGCCTCCGAGACCACCGCCGGCAATCTCGGAGGCCATGGTTGCAGAAACTCGGGGAGAGAAGAACTCGCACGTGGTCCACTCACCATTTTGAGCGTGTCCTCCCGCCGCAGCATGTACAGCATCGACTGCAGGTGCGCCCTGATGTCGCCGGCCACTGCGAGAGAGCACAAAGGTACAGGGGGTCAACTTTCGCGATCGACCGGCGAACAGCTAGAGGCGAAAAACAAGACAGGCGCATGACCAGCTTACAAAATAGAATCCCTGGTATACATTTACGCTTCAATACACTAGAAAAGGCCCGAATGGCTAAAGCAAGAAGAGCGCATTATCGGCATGACGGCGAAACGGCCGCGTTAATTTCGTCGCGCGAGCTCGAAGACTGATAGCGGAATTGCATCCGCAACACTTACCATCTCGGAACGAAAGTACTTTTCTTTAATTTTAGCGATTAAAATGAGAGCGATCACTGCGCCACCTCACGACATCGCGCCTACACCGTTCACGGGCGCTCTGACACGGAAACTCTAGCAGCAGATGGCATTTAGCTTCCGCCTAAAGTATAAACAATCTGAGGCAAGATTTCACGTCGCGTTCAACTACTGGCCTTTAAAGTCAAAGACCCATAAAGATTACAGAATCTGGGTAACAAAACACGGAAGTTTGGTAAACAGTGTCAGTGAATCAATAATGCCAACAAACCAAGTCCAATGGGCTAGATTAACTTGATCCCAAGATTACATGACGTAGGCCAGGGAGGTTCAAGACAAACATTTGGGACGGAGCTGAACGTCGATTCGATACTATGTCGCACACAGATATCCCACAGATTCTCGGGCGAAGCACTACCTCATCAGGCGACATGCCACCACGAAAAGCAGCTCTGCAAATCAGCACACCTAATGTCGTGGTACCCCATCGCGGCTGGCGCTCACGGTATCTCGCGGCCGTCAACGCCTGCACCCACAACAGCGCAAAGCGGAGCCCGGAAAAGACGCAATCAGTTAAAAAAAAAAAAAAAAACGGCACTCTCATAAAAACAAACAACTCGCTTCGCGCACGCAAACTTCACCTAACCCCTGTCCCGTTACGAGCTCGAGAGGGCTGGTCCAAAAGAAAGCGAGCACTGCTGCCCCAATCCTCGCTGCAGAGTTGGCAGGTGTTCCACGTCCCTGCCACCCCGCGCGAGTGTCTCGGCCAAAACAAGGCTGACGCTTGCCGTCCCTCCAACTTGAACCGAGACTGTGCACGGCAGGAATCAGCAGGGCACGGTGCCCCGACCCCCGGGTTGGGGGGGCAGCGCATCAAACCGGGCGCGCGTACAAGCAGCAGCGGCCCAACCATGAAAAGTAAAAGATTAAAGGAGTCCGGGGTAGATGCGGGGGAAGTTAAAGAAGGTTAAAGAAAAACTATCAGGCACGTTCCAGCAACGAGGACACGACGCGCGCACGAGTGTGTGTGTATAGTTAGCGGCGCCTGACTGCGCTGGCACCGCAAACGCGGCGCTCACGGAGCGCAGCCGCGTCTTGGAACGAAACCAAGCAGCAGGGCAGAGCCGCTTAAGCCCGATCGCTATCACGCAGGGGTGACAGGTAAACAACGCCGCGGACGTCACGTTTCCGCACCCGGGCGGCAATTAGGGAGCGTTGCGACACGGTTCCCGGAAAGCGCTGACCACGCTTTGTCCCGAGACACTGCCAGAGAGCTAACTGCGGATCTTTTCCCCGGCGGCGGAACGTGAACCCCGAGTTATATGAGAGTGGGAATACGGCGCCAACGGAGGAACAGGACAAAGCTGTGCGCTATCAAGCAGCAGTGTGTGCGTCTAGGGAAGTGACCCCCCCCCCCCCCCCCCCTTCCCCGCACATGCACACATTCGCAAAGCTCATGGGCATGGTCAAAACGGTTCAAAAAGCTCCTCTAATATTATCACTACGTATTCGCTCTAAAACAACTTTCGCTAAAACGCGTTCTTCGAGTCTAATACTTCACAGCCCGCGTCCTCGCCAAACAAGGGCAGCGTGCAAATGACACGGTTCCCTACAGCGCAAAACCGAGTACAATAAGACTGATGTGACGGTAACGATGACACTGTACACTGCCGTCAGGATTTTGCAATACATTCTCAGGTTTAGAAGATGCCTCTTACCGATAAATAGTTTTTTTTTAAACGAATATAATATAGAAACGTAATTCCAGTTAGAGCAGAGTGGTCGACTGCCTTTATTGATTGACTAACTTTTACCTATATCGCAAACGGTATTAATATGTCATGCTACGCACTTTATTTCAGAATCGGTTACTGCATGCTCACCTGGGGGAACTACGATTTCCAGCAATATACAAAGGAAAGCCCTCCGAGCAATTGAAGGGTATCATGGCCGACCCCAGAGCCTACCTTTAGCCTTCCAACTATGTTTCTATTCATTAAAGATGGGCGACAAAAAAAAAAAAAAACTTTCAAGGACATTTTAGTAACGAAGACACCATGTGTGCGCGCGCACGAGCGATCCTTGAGGTAGATCAGATATACTTCTTTTGTTTATTTCGACGTATTCACTTCCATTCCTAACAATTCTTCCAAAGTACCACTTCAGGACGAAAAGAAATTTACTACCTAAAATCTGGACCAATTACGACCAACCCAGGTACCAAGTGCCTACAGCTCTGAATAATTTACCTTTAGGTCTTTGCTTGAATTCTTCCACAACGCGGTTCAATGAGAAAATTATACGATACCTGATAAACAGTAATATTCAATTCCCATGAACTTTCCCCGGCGAGTTCTTTCCAGTTTCTGAGCGGATTCTATAAATTTTGCTTCTTTACTTGACGATACTGCACTGCGATTACATCGTGCTAGCGCTGTAAGCTGTGTGAACTGTGCGTGCGCGTTTTGGTTCATCACTGTGTTCTAGGCACACACCCTTTTCCTTTTTCTAACTTGCATGGAACAGAACCGATATGTACAAATGCGATTTTTTTTTTTCTACTGCCTTGAGAACTGTACATGTGCGTCGTTCCGTAGACAATATAAGGTGGCTTCGTCGGTTTGTACGGTATCGCACCGTCGGCATGTGGTAAACAAAGTGCTTCCTAAATTTTGCTAGGTGAGGCGTGATAAAGGCTGTACATAAAAAGAACCATCGTTAACTACAGACACCGCTATACAGCACCAATCGTGCTTCTGCCTGCCCGGTCCAGAATTAATAAAATGCGACATGAAAATCAATAAATCGAAGATAAAGAAGGGAGGAAGGGGGTCCTTTGGATCTTCCGCCATTACGCACTGAGCACGCTAATAGCAGGCACTCTCAACCGGGCCTCTGGTTGGTGCCCCAAATTGATTCTGATTAGGCTATACAACTTTTCAGACCGCAGCTTGGCAGCTGCCACCTCGCAAGCGGCAACGCATGACAAGCGACAGCGAAACGAGGCAGGGCACGTATAGGCACCTATCGAGTCATCGGGTGATCGCGGTTCTCCGACAGGCTATTCGCCAACGGCAGCCAACTTGTTTTCGCCATATCCCCACGAACTGCCTTTTTTCTTTGCTCCCCCAAACAAGTCGGAGCGCCCTGCGGTCAAGAAACGCCCGTGGGAACCGCCCGTGCACAGACAGCCACGCCGCCAGTCAAGCCCCGTGGGAAAACGGCTCCACCGATAAGCACCGGCGAACGCTCAGTGGTTCCTACGTGCGCGCCCAAAATCGGGCACAGCAGGGGCCATGCTACCGTGCATTGCAGGGAGCTACCTCGCATGCAAGCTGAGTTCCTGCCCATCATAGGGAAAAAACAAAAAAAAAACAGAAGAAAAAAAGAAAGCTGTTCACCGACTGAGAGGCTTCAGAAGCCTCGCATGCTGTGCCGGGCCACGCATATCTGACGCGGATCTATATGGGCTGCATACAGTGGCCTCTCGAACGTGTGTATACGACGCACTTAGCTAGGCCAGCAGCAGCCGTCGCCCGGTTTGATGCGCAGCAGGCGCAGCGTTGCCCCCGGGTGGCGTCCGGGCGGGCGCGCACCCGGGGCCCGCCGACCAGCGCCTTATAAAGCGGCTTCCTCGCGGGAGTCCCCCCCGGGGGAGAAGGGGAGGAGGGGGAGAGGGCGCACTATTTCGGTACGCGCGGCGGACGAGGAGGAGGAAGGCGCCCCTTTTCGGGGCACGGGACGACGACGCCACGCCGCGCGCTGCTTCGACGCCAAGCCCATCGGACCGAGGGGCTTCGTTCGCGGTCTGCTTCGCTTCCACAGCTAGAGGGAGACTATGCTGCGCAGAAAACAGCCGAGACGAAGTCCTCAGCGGGCGGAAGCGACCCCTATGGAGTCACAAGTCTGCTGCTGCAATCTGTGAAGTCATGGATGACGAATACGCGGCACTTTTCAAGGATTTAACACTATGAAGAAAGGCGCCGCGAGACGAGAACCCTCGACCGGTGTTTCGCAAACGTTTCAACCCTCGGGGGGGGAGGCCAGCTGTGCAATGGCGCTGTGTGTGTCAGTCTTTTTCAGTCCTCGTCTTTTTTTTGCACTATGTTTTTTTTTTTCCCCTGAAACAACAAGCCCAGGCATCTAGCCTTCTGTCTGAACCCTCTTCAGAATGCTTGTTCCCACACCAGTATATTGCGCCGGGTCTTAGTTCGCCTCATAAGGAGAACACAAAATGAAACGGTAATTCAGCTTGAAAAATAACGTTCCCACGCTCCTCCTTTCCATATTTCTGCTTCCCGTTAAATACTCTCAAGCGATCTTGCACATCCTTGTAAGCTCATAAACTGACATAATCCGATATGCCTGACGCACCGCTCGGAGCCCCAACGGACCGCCAATTAGACCGGCCCTCTTGCCGATAGCGGGAGGTTTCTAGATCGAGCACATTGCAAACATATTGTCGGGGTCTACTAGGAACACGTTTAGCGCAAGGAAAAGCGCACTCTCGCGCCAGTGCAACTATACGCTTCCTCTCAGACTTCGGAACAACGGCAGGACCACTGGTGGCCCGAAATGGAGAAACGCTAGTGTTAAATATCAGTATAAGTATGAGAAACAGGCCAACACCGAAACCTGGCTCTTCAGAACACAGCACGACGGACGTAACACTATTTTCTTTTTTTAAGCACTCCTGACAGTTGTTCCGCCGTTGTTGTGCGGAGACACCGCGATTGCTGACACGCAGTCCGAGGGTAAGAAAATTAAAAATAGAAACCTTCCACAGCATCAGACGCTGTTTGCCCGCATTAAAGGTGCACTGAAGAGGATTCTGAACATGTCTTTTTGCCGCGGGAACTCGATCCACACGTTCCTAGCATTCTTAGAAACAGTGACTTATTGCCCTGTGTGGCCGATTTCCCCAATTAAAACGAATTAACGTCCGGCTCCCGCCTTTCTTTTTGAATTCTGCCTCGTACGGTGGGCGGAGTCGACCAACGCGTGGAGCGCCTTTCACCCAGTCCCGTGGAGGCCTTGCTTTCGCTTTATTTTGTTTTTTAGGTTTCCATGAATAAATAGTTTCATTCGCAGATAATATAGCCGCAAAATAAGCCCGAAGAAATAAAAATACGCGCGGACTATTTGCTACTACGGACTACTGCGTATTACTCCGCCGATGGCAGAGCGGCAAGCCGCCACGGGACTGGGTGAAAGGCGCTCCACGCGTTGGTCGACTCCGCCCACCGTACGAGGCAGAATTCAAAAAAAAAAAGGCGGGAGCCGGACGTTAATTCGATTTAATTGGGGAAATCGGCCACACAGGGCAGTAAATCGCAGTTTCTAAGAAAGCTCGGAACGTGTAGATCGAGTTCCCGCGGTAAAAAGACAAGTTCAGATTCCTCTTCAGTGCACCTTTAAGACTTCGCGTGGCGAGGGAACAAATGCGCAAGTTCCGCACATGTCAGGATTTAGTTATCAGATATTCAGATACGACGTAAAAAAAAATTTCTGAGCAGGATACAAATATAAAACCGTTTTTGTAGCCAGCGACGCTCCCAGCAGAGTAGCGGGAAGAAGACCCGATGATGAAATGCGCGGCATCGATGCATCTCTCTCTCGAAATGCTGAAGCAAAGGCCCAAGTGAACGCCAGGTGAGACCGGGAGGGACATCATCCGAGAGTTCACAAGTGCGGCAGCCATTCCCTCCTTCCCCACACCCTTGTGCTCGGCGCTCACGTGCAAGGGCCGAAGGCGGCGGGCCAGCTTACGTCGTCGTGCCGGCGTCCCGGAGGCGGCGGCAGCGGTGGCCGGGGGGTTGCCGGCCAGCGGGACGGGCGACCGCGCGGTGCGCCACCGGGCGCCGTGCGCGTCCCTGCGCAGCACGCACGAGGACCAGGCCAGCTCGTACTGGGAGCAGGACGCGGCCGCGCCGAGGTCGCCGTGCGACTGCTGGGGCCGGACCCCCCAGCCCCCCCGGGCCATCGTCGTCGCCACCACTTGGAGTCGCATCGGTGCACCACGGTGGCCATGTCGATGGCCCTGGCTGCTGCCCCTCTTCACTGTTCTTTCACTGTTGTCCTGCAGGCTGTTTGCGATTGGCCAGTGTCGTGTGTGCCCGTCTTATCGTATCGCCCGTCACTGCATACCTTTGCAGCCCAATTATTTCCAGAGTGCTGTTTTTGCTTTTGCTGACTTGTTTTCCGATGGACGCACCCACGATGGTGGCTTCGTTAGGGTCTGGTGGGATCATGAAAAAAAGATAGCTGAAAACTTGCTTTCGAGTTAACAAAAAAGTGGTTCAGCAGAAAACATTAGCGCATTATTAGAACACGCCGAGGCTGATGTTGTTGCTGTTCGCCTCATAGACGCACAGGCGAGCCCGCACTCAGTTCTTCATCGTTTTTTCTTTACTTTCACTTCGATGTATGACCACATGCACTCGGCTTCGATGGGCTCCATGCTCCACTCCACTCCTTTCCCTGTACATGAGTGCGTTTGTATCCACTATGCACCTTGGCCAATCCCCCGCCGTGGGTATGAGTCATTGATTAAGCCGAAGACATCATCATCATCATCCATACTCTCGAGGGCACAAAAACCTCTCTCGTCCCGTCAAGCTGCCTCCTCGATGCCTTCTGGCGGGCAAATATGTCATACACGAGGCCATACTGTTCGGAACAAACGATTTCCCTGGTCACTCGCATACTGGGTGCGCTGTGTCAGACATGGGTGCACGTCTTCGTCTTCTAAAACAGCAAACCATCAACGCCGCAGCTGCAAGAGATGAATTCTCCACCTTCGTGCATCCTACAGGGAAGACTTCTCAGACGTTTTCAAACAGGCAATGCAGGCCATGACGTTAGAAAAGTATCGCGTCGCCTTCAAGGTCCAAGTGAAAACGCATCTTTTCCCGCACTGTTATGGATAGTTTCTAACGAGCCTGCCCTCCCCTCGTACCAGTTATCGTATTTTGTAATAACAAAACTGCCAAACAACAACTTTGCAACATATTAACGCCAGGCTCAAAAGTCACAGTGCTTCACGTTTCCCGATCTTTTTGGAAAGAATGTGCCGCGTGTACCACACCGCGCTAACCACTTCACGCGAGAAACCAGCAGTCTAAACGAGCACATAAGGCAAAAAACCACGAGGTTACGTGCGAAGCACAAAACACCAGCACAGATATCCCACATCTCCATGGCCACTCTACAGGTATGAATATTCTTCATAAGTTACGTACGGCTCCTGGCGACTTTGATAACACATCAGGTCTCACAACAACGGAGATCCCCCTTGCACTATTTAGCTGTAAACATTTTATGAATGTAATTAACATCGCCATTACGAAATAAAAAAAAAAGCGAACTGCGCTTCGTCTCCACGCACTCGCGCTCGTGCCACGCGATAGTCGCCCAGAGCGCGCGCTCCCGGTCCGGGCACACCAGAAGAAGCGAGCCATGGACGGTCGAAACACGCCCGGCAGATTTCCGCCGCTTCACAACCAGGGCGACGCCGCGCAGCCAAGGCCCCCATCGTCGCAACGGGAGTACCAGCCTCCCTCGGAGTACTCCCTGTCAACGGAGGAACGCCTTGCGATCGGCCGACCGCCGGAGCCCGACCCGGCCGAAGAATTCAGCGAGGGCCAATGGCTCAAGCTGGACTCGGCCGAGCTCCTGCGGCGGCGGCGGGAGGAAGCCACGATGCGACCCTCGGACGCGGTCCGACGGCCACCGGCGCCCTCCTGGCCGCACGAGCAAAGCTCCACGCTGGAGTACCTCGCCTCGTCGAAGAGCAGCAACACCGAGGACAAGACAAGCACGCGGTCAGCGGCCGACCCTTCGCCGCCCAAGAAACGCAGCGCGGTGCCGATCCCCCCGACAGAGCATCGCTCGTCGCTGCAGAGCTTGGGCGTCGCGGACCAGCGGCCGCCGGGCACCCTGCAGCACGGCACCGAAGACACGGACCTGCCCTACTGGTCCTTCGCGAAGCTCGGCCAACTGCTCGACGAGGGAGCCCCGGAGCTGCAGCAAGATCGAGTGGCCGCGGTGCTGCGGGTCTACGACACGGAGACCACCCGTGAGCGGAGCAGTTCTGGCACCAGCGGCACCGCCGTCGGCGACACCGCCGGAGAAGCCACCGTCACGAAGGAAACCGCCGGCGATCAAAGCGTCGACGAGGGCGCTCAGCCTGACGACGGCAGGCCACGAACAGTGGTTGCCAGACGACTGCCCTGGAAGAAGCCCTTAGCCGAACGTCTGCAGGCAGAGCCCGACTCCAAACAACCGATCGCATTATCAGCGGTGGATGGGCTCTGGCCGAAACCACCAACAGCCCAACAACAGGCCCCTTCGACAAATCCTCCCGAAGCCGAACCTCCAGCAACAGAACCTTCAGCGGCAGCATCTTTTGAAGTCAAACTTACTGCGGCAGGGCCTCCGCTGGCGGAAGAACCAGCTACGGTCACCATGGCTGGCAGGACTGCTGATGCTTCAAGTGGAGCTCAGGAAGTCACTGGCCGACCGAAAATAACCGCGGGACTAGTAGGTACGAACGCTTTATCCACTAATTCGCAGCCCTTAGACAAGGCGCAATCTCGCGAACAGTGCGGCACAGCCTTTCCTACACGACTAAAAAGAGAGCAACCGAGGCCCAAGGAACAGCCAGGCGAAAACGCAACCGCGAGAGATAAAGAGAACGCAGTTACGAAGAACGAAGGCCAGCCGCACGCGCTTTACATCAACGAGCCGGAGTGGCACCACCACGTCGCTGCTATGATGCAGAGGATACCAATGAGACTGCTGCTCCTGGATCTGGTACTCGCCTTCCTGTTCGTCATATTTTCGCATATGAGGCTCCTTAGCTTGCAAGGCTACGCGACGTCGACAAACGCCACGGCCGAGACCCCGGCTTTCGCATACCAGCGGCCCGTGTGCCGAGACCCCGCGTGCAGCTCTGCAGGGCTCAACCTCTTCTACACGCTGAACCGATCCGCGGACGCCTGTCGCAGCATCTTCGACATGGTGTGCCGGCCGTGGGTGCGCGAGCCGCCGTCCAAGTACCACAAGATACTCGTAGGAAGCGAGCGGCTCGTCACGGCCGATGTCCTCCGCGAAATCGGCAGGTTCCTGGAAAGTCAGCTGAAGCAGGCGTGGCCCTCAACGAGTCAGGGAAAACTGGCGCTACTCTACGCGAGCTGCCGAGATCAAGAAGGTCGCGACCGCGCGGGGCTGGCGTACTTCCGAGGTCTCCTTCGACGTTACCAGATTGATCGGTGGCCGTTTGCCGAGGGCTACTCGGCCTTAGGGCGACCGCAAAGAGCGCTGGAGCTCTTCACGCGCGATACGGGAGCGGAGCCCTACTTCAGCCTGCGGTTGCGCAGATCGGGAGGCGCGCTCACCCTCACCGTGGGCTGCCCGCTCCTAGGTCTGCCTCCGCTGAGCTTCATCGAGAAGACGGAAGACGTCGACCGGTACGCCAACTACATTGGTGCTGTGCTAAAGGAAGTCTCGGGTTCCCTCCAAAACCGTAGCGACGTGCCGGCCAGCGTCGTCGACTTCGAAACGAGCCTCGCGAGAGTGCACGTGGCGACCTGTAAAGAGGACGCAAGATACGAACGAAAGACGCTTAAGGACCTTGTTGACGCTGACTGGAACTGGGAGCGGTTCCTAGAAGAGGTGACTCAAGGAGTCGCCAAGACGGACTACCTCCACTCGGCGTCCTGGGAGTACGTCTCCAACGTAACTGGCGTCATCGTCGGCGACAGCGTCCAGGCCGCTAACTACTTCGGCTGGAAAGTCGTGAGCCGTCTCGCTCCCTACACGACGACGGCCATGGAGAACGCGTACAAGCAATTTCTGGAGGCGACCGGCCTGGAAACGCACCAGCCGTCCAGGCACTGCCTCACGCAAGTCAACCGAGTGCTACCGTTCGCCATGAGCCGGGTGTACGCCCTCAAGAGCCCCGAGACGTCGACCAACTACGAGGCTTACAGAGTGGCCTACCACGTCGCCAGGAGCCTCGACGTCTACATCATCAAGGACCGCCAGCGGCTGCCTCCCGAAGTGGACGGCATGTACCGCAGGCTGCGCTCCACGATGGAGATGACCATGGGCTACCCCGACTGGGCAGCGGACGAAGCCCTCGTGGACGTGTACTACGAGCCCTTGAGGATCGGCAACTCGTACCTCGAGTCTCACATGAGCGCCGCCACGCTCACCTACCATCGCAGCTTCGAAGCGGCGCGGAGCATGTGGGGTCGCGAGCGACTCATGTTCCCCGAGGACCCCGAACGCTGGACGCTCGACCCCGCCTGGCGATCCATCTACGACCTCCAGGACAACCGCTTCTACATACTGCCGGCCAATCTTCAGCCTCCTTACTACGTCGAAGGAACGGCGCCGTCCCTCAACTACGGGGGCCTCGGTTTCCTGCTGGCCACGGCCGTGCTGACCGAGCTGTTCTCGAAACGCGTGGAGCAGGCGACGGCGTCCGCAGGCAGCCAATTTCTGCAGCGGACGCTACGACTGCTGCGCGCTCGACTCGTCGAGCCTGCGGCGCGACCGGGAGACCCCGATGGCAGCGAGACCGACGCCGCGGCAGCGAGGATAGCCTACCTGTCGTACCACATGCACGGCGACTTCGGCGACGACCGGGCGGTGCAAGGAATCGAGACCCTGGCGCCGGACCAGCTCTTCTTCGTCGGCGTGGCCCGCACGCTGTGCACATTGGCGCGAAGCCGCCACTACGCCCGCGTCGTGGGCAAGCGAGTGCTGGTCGACGCGCTCAGGGCGATAGACTCGGTGCTGCTGCCCCTTCCGGAGTACCGCGATGCGTTCAACTGCACCGGTCTCCATTAATGCGCGGCGATGACTTACCGATAAACGCCGCACACTGAGTGCATATGACTGGTTATACAGAAACAATCAGTGGACAATTCGCTAAATCACAACTGCAAGAACAGCCACTCTTCGCCTGTACAATATTACTGCGCCCTTCGACGAGACGTGCTCGACGCGTCACGTCAACATGGTGCTTACTTTCAATACACAAGTACATACCAGAGTGCCCTACCTACCGAGACGACTCGTATGCTATTCAGATGCGTGTAAATAATTACTCGATGTTCTCCTTCTCACATGTGCACGAACCTCGCCATCCATACTTGAGTCAAGGCTGCCGCTCAAGGTGGCCCAAACCATCAAGATGGCCCCTTTTGGGCCTCACGTTGGAACGTGTGTCCGAGAAGATTCTAGCGAGGCCTCGCTAGGCTATCCATAAAGTCGTTACTCAGGCCAGCGCTACAAGTGCTTTTTAGCGTTTGCAGCGTCACTAGACTGCTTATGCCCAACGTATGTTCAGTACGTGATAAAAACCCTCAAGCAGAAATGAGCCAATAATCCCACCGCGCGAAGTTGTGCAGTGAGAAGTGCAATACGCGAAACCCAGAGGAGTCTCCTTTCCTTGCGCCATAATATTACAACGTTAAGCGAACGCAAAGGCTCGTATATTGTTTGACGGAAGGGGAGGAAAGGGATCGCGCAACGTGAGCCTGCAACCTGTTTCTCTCCCTTTCTTCCACTTTCCCACTTCACAATTTAGCCTCATGTCATCCCCCCTCTCTCAAACGCACATCTTTCATCCGCAGTTGATCTCTTGTCTACTCGAGCTATTTGACTTTCCGCTCTGCACGGTCTCCCAACCACTATGCGCCCCCACTTCACCCGGAAAGCTGTTTCCTCTGTTCGACAGGTAAGCGATGTGGCGCAGCCCGTTTGCGGGCAAAGTACCACTGGGAGCTCGCACTGCAATTATTTCAGTTCAACAACTCACTTCCTTATTCAAACGTTGGAAGCACGTCCGACAACCTTGCAACGAGAATTTCTCACACACTCTAAGCTTCCGGTGTCGTCAGAATTATTTCGCATTATGCTTTAATCCTTTCCTATCAGCGTACGGTGCGCTAATGGACGTTTCGTTCTCCTTATCAAGCGCTCAACGCCTGCGATTAGTTTCATGGTTTCCTAGCGCTCCCCATGCGTTAATCCGTCACTGCTGAATCGATAACACGAAGTCTATTTGAAATCCCTAGCGCAAACATACACGGGACAAAAAAAAAATGCAGTCCACCTCATCGAGAGTAATAAATGTAAGCATGAAATGCATTGCAGGAAAGGCGTAGCGCTTTCTAGGGCGTCTCACAGATGGCGGTAGATGCAATTCGAGTCTTGAGAAGCCATCAGACGCTTTTTCTCCTTCTCTTTCACCCCATTTAGGTGTGTAGCGCCAAATAGTACTGCATCGAACTATGGGACCTTCGCTTCCGCCTCGCCGTCGCCTCGGCTTCGACACATGTTTCTCTCTCATCTCACGGCGCGGTTTTAGTGCCCCCCGGGAACAGAGATAGTTATATACTGCGCCTTTCATTTCGTTTCCGCAAGCGCAGCTGCAGTAGAGGTCATTCTAACAATTGGAGATGTAAACCGAATGAATATTAAAATATACACTAACAAAAAAACTCGCACACGCACGCCTGCATGCCCCACGCACCCACGCGTGATACACGCACACAAACACACATCCGCTGATACGACCACTGTACGGTGTCCGTTACACACCTGGTGGGTATGCACGGCTGCTTCTGTATTTCTCGTCACTATCTGCAAGTGCCGTTTGGCTCTCAGTCACGAAAAATCAGGTTTTAAGCCTGCAATACGGTTATCAGCCAAGAAGGCACGCAAATACAAAATGCTTAAAAGCGGAACTCCATTTCAACTAACAGGAAGTGCAGCGATTGGAACACGCTTTGTATCCCTGCCCATAGTACATCCAGACCTAAACTGAGTCCGATGTCGTCGTTTATAGCGCACCATATATACGAGGTGCCGCTACAACGATCGATAGGACGCTGAACACATGCACAGATAGGACAGCTGCTCTGAGGCAGCAGAGCTGACCGCGTACATTTCGTGCGTGGCCCACGCTCTAGCGCGAGAGGAGCGAAGAAGATGGAAGAGGCACTCACCGACGTTGTTGTTTGAGCAGCGGTACACGTGCATGGACTCATCGTGGGGAAGCACCAGCGCCGTACCCTTGACCGCAAAGTAGCACTCGCTGATGCTGCACACAGAGAGAGAAGAGGATGGAGAAAGAGAGAGAGTTAGGACTACACGGCGAACGCTTTGCAATACGTCCATTCTCCATCGCGACGTCAAATTAGAGAAACATGGGAAGGCATTGCCTTCGTTGCCTTGTTTAAATCGCATTCAGAACGACTGTGGACCTCATGAAAAAAAAGAACAAAAAGGGAATCGCATGCGGACAATGCGAGGCATGCCGCAGCACATCTATCCAACATAAAGGGCAGGTGGAACCAGCTCCGCCCGACAGTGCCCAAATGTACCGACACGGAGGCAGGAAAATAATAAAAAAACATTCTTATAGATGTATACTTTGAGCGATATCCCCACAGTGCAAGGCGCCACACGCATTGTACGAAATGCGCCTCTCAAGGTGACGCATCCGGTATTCTCATCGAGGAAGTTTCCGGAATCCTCACGTTTACGAAATTACCAGAAAACAGTGGGTTCCAGAAAAACTCAAGTCCATCCGAACACTGAACCTTCACGAAAGGCCCGAGAGCTGAAAAGATTTTCGACGCTCTCTTTGGTGGCAACAATGATCATAGCAGCGTTATTACCGAAAGAAAAAAAAACTATAGGCTACGTCGTACGCTATTCAGTCAGGCCTACGGCAGCGGAGATCACAGAAGGAGCAGCCAGATTTAATTCATTCATTCATTCATTCATTCATTCATTCATTCATTCATTCATTCATTCATTCATTCATTCATTCGGTTTGTTTTATTGGGATTTAACGTCCAAAAGCGACTCAGGCTATGATAGACGTCGTAGTGAAGGGCTCCGGAAATTTCGACCACCTTTAAATTCATTCATTCATTCATTCATTCATTCATTCACAGTGATCTGGGCTACTAACACCCATAGGCCTATAACAGTGGTGCACTCGGAGCAGTAAAAGAGAAAAGAACAATGAAAAGACTAGAAAAAAAGAGTAACAAAACAGCAATTCAAACGGTGAAGACGATGACAGTGATAACGAATGATAGTAACAGTTAACAGTAATAAGGTGTTAAGAGTCGCAGCGAACACAGCAGATCGTTCAACGTTATCGACGTTACATCAGGCGACATCGCTGGAGCAGGCATGAGAAGGAGCAGCGCTTACGCCCCCCGACACATTAGATTCCCCTTCTTCAGGACGACGCGGAGAAGCGTAAGCACCGCGTGCGTTGCTGCAACGCGAGGAAAACTGGTGCGCGCGGGCGTCGTCGGCGCTTTCCCCGAACCCGCAAAGGGCGCCGTCCGTCTTCCGACTCTTGATTGCCTCAGCGCGCAAGCTGAGCGCGCGTGCCGCATAAGATACGCGTAACGAATGCGGGCCGGAAGCGAGACTGCACCGACGCGGTGATGAATAGATGCAGCGAGCATGGCGCTAACAAACCTGACGGCCGTCGCCCGACGCTCGCGAGAAGGCGCCGCACCCGGCAGCGCTCGGCCCAAACGAGGCAGATGCGGCGGCACAGAGTGTGACTACAGTGCTTCAGCAGAAAAGGCCAAGAGTTTGAGGCTTGGGGATGAAGCATGGCGTATGAAAAGACGCCTACAAAATTTTCCAAGCTTCTCCTCCTTTTTAGATTTTTTTTTTGCGTTTCTCGCTCAGAGGCACCTGCATCCCGGCTTTCATTTTTTTTTTTTCGCACCAGCAACCATCTTGCGCGTGTCTTTCCACTCAAGACATGCTGTGCCTCTTTTCTCTTTTAATTGGCGTTTGGTTTAAAATTGCATTTCGGGTTTCCTTTCTTTACGCCCATGTTGACTTATTTTGATCCGTTTGAGCCGTGATAACTATTCTAGGGTAGGAATTCCCTCGCCCTTTCTTTTAACCTTTTTTTATCTTCTATTTTGCCTATCAGAGGGACCACAAAATGACGGTTTCATGCTTTATGGGGGTTTAAAGTCCCAAAGCGACTCAAGACTATGAGGGACGTCGTAGTTCTGAAGGGTTTTCAAATTTCGACCACCCGGTGTTCTTTAACGTGCACTGACATCGCACAACACACGGACCGCTAGAATTTCGCCTCCATCAAAATTCGACCGGCGCGGCCAGGATCGAACCCGCGTCTTTCGGATGAGCGGACCTCTAAAACGAGAAAAATGTGGGTAAGCTTCCGTATACGAAATGCGCACAGTAGAGAGCTCGACGACTGGAGTTCCCTGCGCGTGGCAGCGAGGGTACGAAAATAGAAAACAAAATTACCGCGGAATGAGCTCGTTAGGCCTAACTCTCCGCCGCTGCTGTCCAGCTGCAGCTCACAGCTACGTAACGAGCGGAATGCCGACCGCGTTTCGCGATTCACGTCCTCGGCCGCCGCCGTTGCAAGCTATTCGACAGCGTTCAAACAAACAGGCCCGCGTGTCGCAACGAAACGCACGGCAAAGTGTGCACAGTGCGCAGCTCGGTCAACATCGGCGAGAGTTTTTCTTGAAAAAGAAAAAACAACACTCGAAAGTGTTTCTTTTTCCTCCCCTCTTGTCTGCGCTAATTTCTGCGCGCAAACATTCCACTCCCCGCTCCAACGTCGTTTACGAGGCGCTTTTTGCCACATCCCCACGTGCACCCTGGATCACCAACACCGACAGCTGCGTCGTTCGGTCTCGGTTCGTCTTTACCCTCCCTCTGTTACACAACTGCTGCAACAGGCCCATGCAGTCCCCGGAGCAACGTGGTCATGTAGCAGCCACGTACCCTTTCAGCCACCTGGCAGCCAATGGCCCGTTTATTTGCGAGGAGGTGTGTTTAACCAGAGAGGAAAAAGGGGGGGTCTCTCCCTGGAGCGCAGCGCATACACGTCACTGGGCGCGCATCGACAGCGTCACCCAAGCGGCGCCTGTGCGCGGGAAGCGAACGACCTTTCCACCCGCGCACAGCGGCGGCGACGCCCGCCGTCGGAGGTGACGGCGCGTGACCGCCGACTGCATGCGCAATAGCGCCGCCTGCTCGCGGGAAGCAAAGATAAAAAGTCGATCTCGATCCGACAGTGTCGGTGGCCGCGTAAAGTCGGGCCGCCCAATTTACGCGGAACAAGTCTGCGCGGCCGAACGCAGCGAGCGTCAATTCCTGCTCTCGTGGGTGGCACTCTATAGGCCTAAATGCATGCAAGAAAGGGGAAGCGATGCTGTGTGTGGCTACTCAGACGCACCTGTTGCGTTGAATGGCTTTTGCAGCGCAGACATCGCGTAGTCCTATTAACACGAAGCCACGACCTGAAGCGACTCTGATAGTTGAACCGGCGGCGGAGGAGGTTGCTCTTCTACGGTTGCTCCGAAGTGAAGGCAGCACCGCTCGCGATGATGCGGTTCTTCCATGTAAGTGTGCGTATGGGTTGGCCAGCGTTGGCCCGCACAGCATCGTTGTGGAGTGGATCAAGTATATACAGCGTCTAGCCCAAACACGGTCGGTTGGTTGGTTGGTTTATGGGGATTAACGTCCCAAAGCGACTCAGGCTATGAGGGACGCCGTAGTGGAGGGCTCCGGATAATTTCGACCACCTGGGGGTTCTTTAACGTGCAGTGACGTCGCACAGTACTCCAAAAGAATTCTAGCCGCCGCGGCCGGGATCGAACCCGCGTCTTTCGGGTCAGCAGCCGAGCGCCGTAACCACAGAGTCACCGCGGCGGCCCAAACACGGTTGAACGTCCTTTCAATAAACACTGTTGTGCAGTGGCGATTCTTCGTGACGCTCCTGCAGAGCATCATTCAAAGTGGGAACACATCGGAAGCTTCGCACTCGGAGTAGAGGAATCGCCCAACGCGGCCTTCCACTATCTCCCAACATGGACCTCCCTTCTTCCTCTGCCGCTGAAAGTGATTCGCGTTTGTGTGGTTCATCGTTTCAAACCGCGGACATCCAGGTCTAGGAACGACGGTTCTACATCTACGCCGGCGTTCACCTAAAATCAGACGATGCGCAAGCGCAAAAACGGAGCTACAGTTAAGAAGTGCCATAAAATCAGTCGCGAAAACTCGTGCGACTGTAAGTACGAGGTGGCAAGAAAGCAGCGACAGGAAGAAAAAAACCAGGAAGGAAGTCGAGGACAACGTAGATATCCCTCTGATTTTAAACAAGCTACACGCACCCCATTCTAACTTTACCACCCTCACACGTCCTGGATGATCTTTTCGACTAACAATCATGCAGTTATGCACATTTTTTTCCATCACTTTTTGCATACGTTCTTTATGAAGCATTTAAAAAACAACCACCTGCCGCCGGTGGGATCCGAACCCACGACCTCCGAATTACGCGTCCGGTGCTCTACCTCTGAGCTACGGCGACGGCTGTCAGTTCTTCTGCTTTCGGGGGTATTTATGTTTACAAGTAACCTAACCTTCAGAGTGTTCATCAGCGCCACCCATGTTCATAAGCGGCGGACGTAGAACGTCCTGAGTTACCGCAGGTGTGACGTAGAACGTCATCGAACGGAGAGGGTGGAAGCTGCGTGAGAACCCTCTTATGCTTCCTAAGGCGTCAAGGCTGCCAGAATCGAGGCCCTCGCTAAGCAATTAAGCAAACAAGGGAAGGGGATGAGGGGCTCGTTATAAATATGACAGAAGCCAACAGCCACAGAAACCAAGGGGCACAGGGGATTTTTTTTTTCTTCAGTTATTTATTTTGTGGTGTTGATCAATTTAGAATATTACTGAATATGTTATCGTTTAAAGATAACTGATTAGAAAAGCAGAAGAAAAAAATTACCGACGATTACGTTACTTCCTAATGCGAAATTTGAGCGCAGCAAAGAAGCTGTTTCACCTTTTCGATAGATTGAGGCAAAGAAATCGAGCAACACATGTATGCGCTATCACAGAATTTTTTTTTATTTTTCACACGTATTCCTTTAACAAAGACTCCACTAACAGTTCTTGACAGTCATGAAGGAAGCTTTGTGGTCGGAGAAATAGACTGATATATGTTCGACTTGGTACACCAATGCTTGATTCTCAAAGACGAGATCTATACAAGTGCCTCGCGAGGTTGTCACAGCCGTGGGACGCGTTACGAGCGAGAGGAACGGGATGTTCTCCCGCATAAGTGTTAGGAAATTGCTGTTTGTCTTTATGTCAACATTAAAGTCCCCCACTACTAACATCGGTGTGGATCGATGGACGGTTAATGCGAGTTGCAGGAAGTGCACGACGTCTTTCGTGAGTGCGGTAGGGGCGAAGTAGGCAGCTACTACCAGCAAGCCGTTGGGCAACTTTGCGGCGCACAGTTCGCCAACTTCATGTGACGTGCCAAACATTTCGACTGGTATCGCAGAGAGACCTGTGCGCAAGTAGATAGCGACTCCCGCCGCTCTGTTGTGGTCTCTGCGAGCACCACAGCAGTATAGGAAATCTATGATTTCGAGAGGCTCTTCGGGATCCATCCAGGTTTCAGCAAAGCAAAGTACAGAGGAATGGCGCAGAATGTGATCGTGGTGTACGTCCTTGGCATGTGCGGCAAGGGAGCGTACTTTAAGAATGTGGTTGTGAATGATGAATCAAGTGCTGCCAGCGAATGGCGCGTCCATTGGCTGTCTGCGTGTGTTACTGATGTGTGGTTAACATGTTAAGCTTCGCCTGTAAGAGTGGAACGCGACAGCGTCTTGCAACGCTGCCAGGGAGTCCACAGAACGCCATCGCCAATTCGGCTGTACGCCTTGCTGGACGGTAAATTTATTTTTTGAGGAAAGGAAATGTATCTCTCTCGCATATCTGGGTGGACACCTGCACCTCGCCGTAAGGGAAAGGGGGAAGATGGGAGTGAACTAAGACGCCGTATTAGCTAGACGCGCCTTTGTTCATTCCAAACCATTCAGCTGGCATTACGGAGTGGCTAGCGTGCTCATATCGCACTCAGGAGACCCTGGTTCGATTCCCCAACTCGAGCAATTTCGTTCTCGGTTTTATTGATTTATGCGGTCTAACTAGAAAGGTTAATTAGGCTATTTCATATTTATATTATTGTATTTCTATCCATCGTGTTCTGTCATTAACCTGTCAATTGTTGGAACTGTCTAGGATGTTCGACACAACGTATATGAAACGAGCAACGTCTTACTGAGTGGGGAAGTGCGTGGTGGTGGAGGGAACGCGGCTTCGTACTTATGTTTTTTTCAGCAGCGTCTCCTTCCGCCGACGCTGTTGTCGCTGCGGCGCGCGTCTTTCTTTTCTTTTCTTCTGACCTCTTCATTCTCCTCTATATTAATTAGGCTAATTGATTAATTAAGCAATTAACTAAACTCAGCCCAACTTAGTTGCAGCATCACTATACGATCCCTTTGATTGGTTGCATGGTTACTAGCCAAAGTACAATTGGCCCCATTTGAAATTCGCGCACTGTGACGTCACGAGCATTTCGACCAATTGAAAAGCGTGACATTGGGGGCGGAGCTGGTTACGAGGCCGACGCCGACGCCGACGCGAAACCCAGGAACGGACGCCAAAGAGCTGCGCTCTAAAATTGCAGTGGCGTTGAGCAAGGCGGAAATTTGGGCGAGTTGGTAAGTGTTCCATGATTTTGTTCACAGCACAACAAGAACGGGATAAGAGTGACACGTTTGTGTCACTCTTTCCTCTCGTGTCCCGTTCTTCTTGCGCAGTGGTGTCGGTCCTGTGTTCTCATATGCGTCGTCGTCTGCTAACGAAATGGCCACGTTCAAGCAGTTCAAACCGTTTTACGAGGGAGACCACGAACATTGTGACAAATGTAGAATAATAAATCCTGACTTGCTTTCACTTACGCCGGTACTGAGGTTTTTGAGTTGACGAAGCGGACACCGTCGTATGCTTTAAACTGCAATTTCATAGCAAAAAAAAAAAAAGAAAATGACCAGGGACGCGGGGAAGAAGTCAGGGCAGGGGCGCGGACAGATGAGGATGGCGAGAAAGTGAGCACACACGCGTTCCTGTTTACGCACACGCCACCGGGGAAGGGGGGAAGGGGGAGGGGGTACTCGGTAAACCCCCTAGTTTACACCGAGGGAGAAACCGGTACGGGGAATGTCGCCACAAGGGGCGGCGCCGTCGTCGAGCCTGGCCGCCACTCGAGCGTGGCGGCGCTCAAGCAGGCACACCACGGCCACGGTATATATGCAGGCTTTACGAAACCTTGCACCCTTTCTCGTGTTGCGCGTACCCCGTCACCGCTCCCTTGTTGACTTTGCTCGCCCGGAAAACATCTTATATAACTCCGCCATTTTGTAACCCGAGGCACTGCTCACAGTACATTAAAATAAATGAATAAATAACCGGCACGACAGCCCTCCACGGAAGCCTGGATGACACGGGCGCTCTCTAATTTAAACAAGGCCGGAATTTTCGGGGAAAATCGAGGCGGGATAGCAAACAACGCGGAACGAGATAGAACAGATCAGCGAAACGGAACTATTGTGGCACGCGTTCAGCACGCCTGCCTACAAGCGTGGATGCTTCGAAGGGGGCAAAGATGTCACGACCCAAGCTGCCTGCAGCAATGGGGGGCGCGTGGATGTGCCAGCAATCCTGCGGCGTCCACGGCAGAGCGCCTTTTCGCCCTTTATACTGGACGAATTAAAAAAAAAAAAAGGTGACAAGTGAGAACTCGAGTGGCAAATTGGTTCCATACAACTCGTTCTGAAAGTGGTACACTCAAGAAAAGGCAGCCTCCCTCGCTTCCTACACTCTAAAAGGAAAGGAGCGAAAAGGGAATAAGATGTCCTCCAGCGCACTCTCAGTTATAGAAAGGAGTGCGCTGGAGGACAGCTTATTCCCTTTTCACTCCAATATAGGAGTATTAAGGCGAAAGCCTTTAATGGCTCATACTGTCGTCCGTTAGCAGAGAGGGTGTCATACGCGTTTAACTCGGGAACTAAAAAAGATAGAAGAAAACCAATGGTTGCTTCAGATAGAGGAGGAAAAAATGAACCTAGAAGACACGTTTGATGACTGTATATTAATTAATTAATTACAGGCAAGTGTCGAAATTGCGTCGAAATAGCACGGACTTCGACATAGCCACGGGAACGGTGTGACGTCACATCCACCGGAAGTCCTCACGGCATAGTGAAAATTGTCACAGAATGGTCGGAAAAACGTCGGATTTGTGTCAAATGAGATAGACAAAAGGTTTAATTAAGCGCAATTATCACTTAAGATCCCCGAAAGATTTATAATTTGGGTATTGATATAGCCACGGGACAGTATGACGTCGCATCCACCGGAAGTCGTCACGGCATAGTGTCCTCTGCTTTCTCCTCTCAACACTTTAGTTGTTAAAGTGTAAACGCAATATTTAGAGTTTACAGTGTAGCACGGCACAGAATTCGGTATTTGAATTTAACGTTTTCTACTTAAGCTAAACGTAAAAACGGGCAGCTAAAAATTTCCATAAACCTCTTTCCATATTTCTAACTCCTCCAATGTGGACGGAAAGAAAAGTAAACGCAAGAAAGGCATCCGAGATAAGCGCGCAACGTCATGTCCACCGCGCGCACCACCGGGAGACGACAGCCATTACCTGCCACGCTGTAGCATCAACTGCGGCGCGAAAAGCTCGACAGCTCAGGTACACGCAGCACGAACTACCCGCATGCAGCGAAGCGAAAGCACTGCGCAAGAAAACCCGCGCGCCGCAATCTAAAACGCCGGCACATTAATGGGCCCCGGATATGTGCACGCGCATACGGAACGTCCGGCGCAGGCTGAATCCGGACGCTACTTCCGTAGCAAAGCAGGAATGACAGCCGAATACGCGGGAAGCGGCACACTTAACGGGACGCCCGCGTACTACGAAGCAGCACGGGCGACCGTGCAGTTGGGCGCGATCAGAGAAACAAACTAGCACGCGGAAGCTTCGCGCGGCAGCGCCCGCTTTGATGCGCACGCAAGCAAAAAAAAAAGAAACACAAAAACAAACGAATACGACGCGAGGAAAGAGAATTATACTAGGAATAGCTTACTATGACGCCTGCTTTTTTCGCTTCACATCTAGGCAGCCCCTCCGCGAGGAGATGAAACGGAAACGAGTCATCTGATACACGGGCACAACAACACAGGCACTTCCGCAACTCCCGTCCGCCACACTGCAGGCGGGTGACAAAAGGCGGAGCAAAGCGAGAGCGAATGCGGCAGCGGGTAAATAAAACAATCCGGCGCATATTCGGGCGGAAAAGAAAGCTGGCGGTTGGGTGGCGAGGGGGAGAAGAAAAGCGACGCGGTTCCGCTCGCGGGCAACCTCTGACCCCTCCTCCTCCGCCTTGCTTGCCGCCTCTCGCCTCTGGCCCGGCATGCGAGCGGGTATTTTTAGAGGCGAAACCGGGGGAAGAAACGCACGGCTGCCACGGATTTAAAGCGCTCGCGAGGGACACGCCAGAATTTGCGTCGCGGATATGAGTATAGTGCTACACACAAAGCGAAGAGACGGCAAGAGCGCGTAATGAGACTCGTATCCCGCAGTACTATGATACGGACGGGAAATAAAATACGAGCTAAGCAGGCGGCGACGGAGTGCTCGCTCTCAACGGTGGTCGGCGTCACACTGAAACAGGCATGAAACAGCGCAGGCACGCGTCGCTGCGCGGGGACTGGTCGTCCTCCGCTGCTGCCGCAGAGTATGCCAGGAGAAACGAGACCATGCTTTATTATTCCACAACATAGAGCGACGTCGCCGTAAGCATTTGCGTACTTTATACACGTCAAAACAACAATCAGGTGTCGCTTGCACAAACGGTCGACCGTGGTAAATGGAGGTGTGAACTCTAGCTCATGAAAGAATATTCGCGTTTCAATTCATGTGACAGTAGCGCTTAGTATAAAAAGCACACCACCACAGAAAGCATGAGCTCGAGCAGCTATATAGTATTATGAGGAGCAGAAACTGTACTACTGTCTCCTAGTTTTGGGAGCGCGCGCGAGTTGTCGGTTAACCACAGGTCATACATTGAATTACTGCTATCAATTACCACCGTCCTGTATCTCAACATGGGCTTAACTGCGCGTATGCGGCCGGCATGCAACCTGCCAGATAGCACATCCGCTGTAAATCTCCATCGTACGCCCCTGTACCCGTCTGTAGCCATCGAACCGTTGCGCATCTGAAGCAGACCCTGCGAGGGCACATGAAGCCGCATGAGTCCTCCCGCGGACTCATACTTGCAAGCCATAACCGCTCACCAAATTTAACCGTGAACTGTCAGGTGTACAGTAAGTCTTACATAAACGACCGCAAGCGTATGGACGTTAACCGCACATTCGTCACGTCAACCGGCTACTCTCGAAGCTTAGTTTCGAAATACGCAGCTTGACTCTCACCCCCAGGTAGAGACGACTGTAGCAGGAGCATTTTCCGTCCTGCGGATAAACACGGAGCTGGGGGCAAGGAACGATAGTGGCAGGCGATAAAATCCACGCCCACACGCACGACGGACTCGCAAAAGCGTCGTACTCGCAAGTACGTACTCGGCCCGCGATAAGTACCGCGATAAAAACTACTCACAGGGCCCTCAGACCGCTTGTTTGCCTACACAGAAGCGTGAACGTCGTAGGCGCACGTGAATGGAAAAGTCAGCCTGGTCAGCACAGACGCCGAGTTCGTATTCTAAATTGCGGAGGGCATAGAGGTGCTTGGTAAGTGAATGCTAATTTGGGACCTTTTTTGCTTCAGAACTTAATTACTCCAAGCTTCCCGTGTTTATTTTTTTTTCTTTTCTTCAACTTTTTGCAGCATTACTTCAAACTCTGGCCGGGCGCCAATCTATTCTCCCTCAAGCCGACTGGGTTCAAGGCCTGTCATCACAGGCCGCGTTCCGTGCCAACTTGCCGTCTTTCGACGTTCTGTATACCGCCGTCACTCCAGCGTTTCAACGGGATCCCTGCGCGCGAACATTGAAAATGGTTCTGTGGCTCTTCAGGAACACATCCGAAGACGGGAAACGAAGCGGTTGACAGCACACGTGACCGGGCTGGAATAACGCGCTTCCGTGTAACGATTCCGCTACACTTGTACGGCAGTGTTAATCCTTTCCGCCCTATACGCCACAGCCACCACAGCGCCGCAGTGTAGGCCATCTTATGAACCGGGTGACAAGCTTTCTGAAAGCGTAACACACTTTCCCCTCTCAAGCTGCTTCTCGTGGTATTAGCTCGAAGACATGATCATCATCATCAATCCGACTACGCCCACTGCAGGGCAAAGGCCTCTCCCATTTCTCTCCAATAAACCCTGCCCTTCGCCAGTTGCGGCCACCGTATTCCCACAAATTTCTTAATCGAAGACAAGCTGCCACAAACGGAGACAAGGGCAGAAGAGTACACTGCAGGAGCTACATCAGCCAAAGCGAAGCACGCGCGGATTGCGTGGCGCACAGAGGACGCTGCGCGACGTCTCCCGAACCACACGAGGCGTGGCGCGGCACTCGACGCGTGCGTTGTCCCCCGTGTCGACGGCAGATGAAGACATCCACGCGCGTCCGCCGACATATAGCCACTGACGAGCGTCGCCAGCAACAAAGGGGTCGCCTTTGTGGCAGAGCAGAGCTACGCGGTGGGAAGGCCACCGTTGTAGCCGCCTTTCAGCGGAGGAGCACAGTTCAACGGCCGCCCTCCCACCGCTGCGTTTCCTTAATTGCCACACACTGCCTTCGGGCGACGACGGCCCTTCTTCGCTGAGCTGGTTGAGCGACACGAAAGCGCGCGAACGGCCCGCTGGCCTGCCTCGCTCGGGCATGTTCGCGGTGTTTCCCTTATCCATCTGCTGTCGGAATCCAGTCGGCGGCAACACCAGGAATCGAGAGCACGTATTCCGCACTTGCACCACGATATGCACGTGGGCAGGACGTCGTCACAAATAAAGATAGTGGGGGAAACGGAGGGGAGGGGGTTAAACGTTAGGTCGTCATGAATATTTCGCGCCAGCAGTTAAGCGCCAATGCGCCCCAACATAGGGTGCCTGGATGTCCGCTCTCCTCCGCTCCCTATACAAACAGCTAAAGTGCTACACCCTGTATAATGCTCTCGGAACATTTTCCGTCCTCGCGGAAAAAGGAAAAGAAAGGAAAGAATCGCAAAACTTAAAGCCGCGGAGGGATCCATGTAGGCCATCCCCACGGAAAGCGAACGGGGTGTTTGTTGGTTGCCGTCAGAAGAAAAGCCCGACCGCGCAGCAGACTTGGCTGCGTTTTCAAGGTGCTTTCGAAGCTACCGTACACATCGAAGGATCAAACGCTCAGGAAGGAATACGCAATGAGAGAAACCGAGCCAAAGGTAAGAAACGGGCTTCCTACACAACTCGGGCGCAGCTCCACGTCAGAAACGCTCTGATAGGATCTTGACCACAATCCGAAAACGAGACGCTCAAGAAGAGGAAAACAAAACTCGAGGAGGAAGACGCTACGCTATCACTTATGCCCAGGCGCACTGCGAATATTCGTCACAAAGCAAGAATCAACAACGTAAAGAGCATTCGAACAACCAATGCTAGTCTTAATGATCAATGGCTTATCGGTTGATAAGTACGTATTGCGGCCCTCTACCCATAACAAAGGCGGCGCCATCAACCGCCATCCGAGACCACCGGTCTCAGTGACCGATCTCGCCTGCCTCGATCAGGTCAGGCCCGGAGGCAGGCGGAGACTGGAAGAGGCAGACAAGGGCTAGTCGAGGGCGCGGGAGAGGGGGAAACGTGGAAGACAATGGCGGCATCGGGCGGCGATCGCCCGCGCGCACACCCGCGGTACCACGCACGGAATGGATCCGGGCGCGCGCACCCACCGCGGAAGCGATCATCGGGCCACGGGGCGGCGGCAGCGAGCCGGCCAACAGGCACGGGCCACTTAGGCGTCATTACGCGCCCCCCTCTCCTCCACTCGCCCGTTGTTTTCCTTTTAGCGAGGCAGCACTAGGGGCGCCGCGGAACCAGGTTACAGGGCTATGCGCGCCTTCGTAGACTCGCACACACACCGGGGATCCGCGGCTCTCCTTGCTTCGGCACTTCCGCCGATGACATTTGCATAGGGTCCGTGCAGGCCGCCCAAAGTAGTTGCGTGCAGCAGAAGCAGCAGCAACCGCTAACACTGGCCAGCACGCCTGGAACTGCAGCCATCTTCCCAATGTACGCCTCACTGTCCGAACATCTATGTCTTGTATCGACGGTTCGACGAGTTACCACACGACAATGGCATGGGATGGGATAATGATAATGATGATGTGAACCGTTAATATGGTTCAATTAGAAGTTTGCCCTCTTCGGGAAGGACCGTCAATCCAGGGAACCTTCAATGGCTGCCGTCAGCTTGGCCCGGTCTATACCAGCCCGCGCTGTTCACCTGCAGGTCCGAGCTCGACCACCGCAAGAATATCCACCCATATGTATTCGTTGTTCTACAGTATACACTTGGTTAAAATTCCTGGACAGTCGGGAACGCAGCTGAACGCAGTCCGCAAGCACAGCCAATGCGGGCGTCAGAGCAACCGAAGTTCGCTATCCAGTTCGACGCCACAGAATTTCGACGCTCGCTACAGTGCGCGGCCCGGAACTGTATGTGAGCACCCACTGAAGAACGTGTACGTGCGCGCTAGCACCTTTGAGCCTGTGTGTTCTACGAGCGCCATTACAAGCAGCGAAGGTCAAGCGGCAACGCTGCGCGCGCTGACAGGCACAATGCGAGCCCAAAACCGGCACGCGAGATTCCTCTGCTACAACGATTAACGCTGGCGGCGGCAACTGCCCTGTGAGAGTTAACTAGAGGGCGCCGAGATCAGGTTAATTAATTGCACGCGGGCAGCAACGCTCGCGAAGCACGCACGGAGCGTGTTGTATACGTGCACGGTCTGGCAAGCAGTGAGTGAGGGGGGTGGGCGATAACCAGGGGAAGTTCCATGGCCAACCTCTTTCTCCAAGGGTGGGGCTGTTAGGTAAGCGCACCCAACAAGGACGAAAAACGGCGCACACGAGGAAACGACGAGAAAGATGCCGAAAACGATAGCTGGATAACTACGACTTGTTCCAGGGTTTCTTTTTTTTTTTTTTTCCCCGGTTTCTCCCCGGCCTTCCATCGCTTCCGCTTTTCAAAAACTCGCTTCTTTTCCTATCTGCGAGGCATCGAAGAAAGCTCACGACATTTCGGGGCGCACTTTAATCGCCCCATCAGACTGCTCGGAACGTTGTTCACGCGGGAAAGAAGTATGTTCCAGCATACGAGAACGCCCACCTACGTGTACGTACCGCCGCCAGCAATGCTTGAGGGCGCGTAGCCATAGGACTGAAATTATCGCCGTGGAGCGTTGGTCGCTGGGTCCCAGACCATGCTGCACAGTGTGTGTGCGGAGGCTGACGATAGCGGGTGCTTTGCAGCCGCCCTAGAATGGTGCCGGTCCCAGCGGCCAACGCTCCGCGCCGATAATATCTGTCAGAAGCAGCGCGTTCTGAAGCATTCGAGTTAAGTTAGTTGGCGGTGGTACCTCGCGTCCTGAGTGCTCCGCAAAGATATGTCTGAGAAAGGACGGCAGAAAATAATTACAAAATACCGCGAAAAATGCACACTCCAGGCGAAACTATAGACCTGAAAGACATGCTTTCTTTCCTTCGGTCCTTGAACACCGGCGCTGAACGAACTAATGGCGCGCTCCCTGAGAGCCAGTGTGGTTTACATAAAACCTACAAGGTAAGGTCATCCAGGACAAGGTAAGGTCATCCAGGACATGGCGTGTCACGGCGTGCACTCTCAGAGGTCCCTCGGGCAATAGAGAGTCATAGCATAACGGGATCCGCTACCATGATCCGCTTCCGCGGGGCATCGCCACTATACTATAGCACAACATACGAGCTGACTGGTCCCCGCGCGGCAGGCATGCACGCAGCTGACGGGAACATGGCGGCATCTGGCGGCCCCATGGCGTTCTGCGCAGGCGCAGTGGCGCGCCGAGGAACCAGATCTTGGCGGATGGCGGATCGCGCTGTGCTACCTCTCTCTGATGACAAGGCGAGTGCTGCCACCGCTCCGCAATTCTCTCGAGATGGCACCTCACTCGGGAGTAAGCTGTCCTCTAGTGCACGCCCTTTCATAACAGGGAGTGCTGGAGGACAGCTTTACTCCCTTTCGTGGTGCAGCGCCAAGTACGAAACAATGATGAGGAATCCAAGCCTACCGGCCTGACGTGGCACCGAACTTGCCATTTTCATGGAGCGAAACAACGTAGCAAATTTCCGCCGTTTTTTTTTTTTTTCCCTACAGCAACTAGACCTCAGAATGGCGCAGGAACTACACCTAGAAGACAAATCCACAGCCAGATAAACCACGCGCAAAGGCCACACCACGAGCGCGTGAAAAGGCGTTCCTCATGGGTGACACTCTAGAGAAGTCAGGTACACGAGCCTCTGTAGCCGCGCACTTTATTCGCACGTTTTTCTCCATTCCTCTTTGCATGACAGCGCGCGTCGTTACTGTCACCTTTAAGCGCCACGCAGTCTGCACGCCACGCTCTTCAAGTTTGTGCGCGCAGCCTACGCACGAAGCGCGCGAGCGCCCACAGCTCATAGGGGGGAAGCGCTCCAACGAGCAACCAGCCGGCGCCCGCCGAACGGCTGGCAGCTTCGCCGATGAAAGCAAACAGCCAGGTTAAGCGGAAGCGACCAGAAAAACACGGCCATCCTCGCGTCTTTGAACCCTTTCGCAGCGCCTCTTCCCATTGCTCAATAGCGTGGGAGGCGTGGGCGACAACTATAGGCGTCGACGCGACCAGAAGCGCGACAAGGCTGCCTGCTAAACACGTAACGTAACGTAAGCCCCGCATAACCACGCTAACAACGCCCGGGCATATGCACGCAGCCCAGGTCGCGCCTTTCGTAAGCCGCGCCAACGCCGGTGCGCTGTTTGAATACAAAGTGCACGTCACTTGCTCCTAGCGCACTTGCCCAGCGCCGCTTTTCCTTATTGACGTGGCCTTGTGGTACTCTTCACAAACGCTTCTTCGGTGGTACAGCGCTTGCCAGGCTGGAGAGCTTGAAGGATGTCTGAACGATAAGCGTTTGCCTTCATTTTCCTTAGTTAGGCTTCCCTGTAGCTTACGTTCGCGTTGATATCCGACTGCAAACTAGTCCTGAAGCGCTCCCGACAGCTGCCTTTTCTGTTTTCTCCAGTGTAGCTCTACAGAACGAGCAAAGACAACCCACCAGCTACCTGGCGCAACTAGTGTGCATTGCACGTTCGATGCTCCGCACGTTGGAGCGCTGCCATGCTTGAAGCGAAACAGCGTCTCCTAAAATGGAACAATGCGATAATTGGTATACGTGCATGCGCACGCAACACGGCCAACAAAGAGCTAGTTCACAGAGCTTGTCTGACGTTAGGTAAGGTTACGGAGTAAGGGGAGGCCCGGAAACTGTCCCACGTGGGTGGGCACCGTAACCACACTGCGAGGGTAAAGTAGCAGGGGTTGAAAGTGCGGCAGAAAGAACAGCAGTAACCGCGTGGTTGCGACAACCACGTTCCCACCGTCTTTCCGCGAGTCGACAGGCACGGTAAGGAAGGCTGAGTAGCAGCAACAAGATCTACAACGTCGCCTCTCTCCTGCAAGTCGATGTGAAGCGAAGGAGGATCGAAGTAAGGGAGTCGCTGTTTTAAGGCTTTTCATAAAACGAAACCACCGAAAGTGGGTGTCTATTTTTCACGCGCTGTTTACAAGGCAGTCAAGATGGCAAACACAGTCAGCTGAACTGAGCAGCGGTCAGATCATCGCGAACTGCCAATCTCGAAGACCCTAAGTCGGGAGGGTAGAGATGCGCAGAATGTATCAAACGTCCTCCGAATTTACGCTCCTCGGAGTTCCGCGCGTATAAGCAAGCATAAAGCTTGGCGTGAGGTCGCGCACACCAAGAGGTCCAGCCACACTCCTCACAAAACGAAGCCGAGAATGTTTTGGGTTCAGTTCAGGCAAGCGCCACCGCAAGTTCGTAACCGGAAAACGCGTCACGGCCACGGCAATGAGCCCGTTGTGAAAACGAGAGACTGGGGCTCACTCTCCCTGTCCATGCATGCACTTCGAACAAGAGAGTACAACCTACATCCTATACCCGGAGATTTAAGAGCCAACGCTACCAGCCAGCCCACTCAGCCTCGGGCACTGAACTAGACGCATGCACATATACCTGCGCGAGAGGAATGCTCCCCTCCGTATAGAGAAGAGAATGGCGAAGGGTCATGGTTACGCTAATTACCCAATAACCAAGAATCCCAAATCGACCCGAATGCCCTCTACCTCCTCCCAGCATACCGGACCATTTGCCCCCTCTCCCATCGAAGGGCAGCCGCTAACAAGACTTAGGTCGGATATTGATATATCCCCTTGCATAACCTTTTCTTTCACTACCTTCCCGTGGTCACCTGTGGAGCAGTGCGCACACTGTTAGGGCACGCACTGCGAACAGCGCGAGCACCCACGTAGAGGCGGCGGCACCGGCGGCACCGCGCCCGCACGCCCTCGCGCCGCTGACCCCGTGGCCGGCAGAGGGAGGCGCGCTGGGCGCACACCTGACCCCGCGCGCCGGGCGTCCTTGGGAAGCACGCTCGGTAATTTCAATTGCAGCACGATTGTGTTCTGCTAACGGCGACCACACACGGCCGTCGCTTGCTCGGCGGCGCCCACTGGCCCCGCAACCGGCTCAGGGCTACGGGGCCGGCTGGTCCGCTGGCGGATGCGTTTGCACGGGGGAATCGTGCAAGGCAACGGCCGTTATGTCACGCCAGTCGCGGACGCTTAGGGACGCACGCCGGGCAAAGCGAGCCTCTCGTTCGCAGGCATGCATGAAACAGCCTCACTACGAAGTCCACGTCATTTGCGAATAAGATAGAGAAAAAATAAAAAGTAATATGCGCGACAGAAAGCTATACTGCAATTACCGATGAGCAGAGTACAATCGATCGAACAATTTTATCGATCTCAACGAGCGCACGAACGACACTGGGGGCTCCCGGAAATAGGTCAATGACGCTCCCCCTTCGAGGAAGAGTGCCTGCACTTGCAAATATCGATTAAAGCTCCCATGAGAAAAGTTCATTACTTGGCCGCTCGGAAACTTGACAGCTTGCGCGCGAACTTACGCGCGTGGTTTGGGCTGACAGCGCAGGGAAGCGGTTCTCTCTCGTCTTCGCACGTAATCGAATTGCTGTGCTCGTTGTGCTGGCAGACATGCAGTACAGAGAGCCATAAACACGACGCTGCATGAGGGCCGAACCGAGTGTTGTACGGATAGCTAAACCAGTACAACTCGACCAAGCTTCATAAATTAGGACTTTCACGTGCCGTCCGCGTCAAAGGCAACCAGACTCCGCGCCTATGACCGCAGTGGGAGGGGACGGTACGGCAAAGCAGTTAGCGTTAAATGCCCAAACTAGAGCTCAGCAGATCGCCTTCCGCAGAGAATCAAAGGAGAGCCTCCTTAACGAAGGTTATCATCGTCCAACGTTATGCCACACGGGCGGGTTGTGAAATCCCTGTTCTTTACGCGCAGGAGACTTGCCACCACCAGAAACGACCAGTGTACCCGTGGAAAGCAGGTGACCGGGCAAGGAGCGCGGGGTGGTTTTCCTACAGAGCATAACATATACAAGACGCCAATAACATGGAAGAGATGTCAATTATGATACCTCTGCCACGTGCTTTTTCACTAAAGCCGAAAAATGCAGGGCTATCTGCAATGGCGTGCCTTGCTTGCGGGGCTAAAGCGCAGAGGGGGGCTGTCCCAGTATTGGCCACCAGTGAAGCATCATCCATTGACAGCATGCGGGATCGCCATGGCCCATCCTGTGTGAAAGCTCTGATCTGAAGGCCCATCCGCACACGGAAGTTTGTGCGGTCAGCACATGCCCGAAAGGACGGGAACAACCCAAATAGAGCCCGGCAAGGGTGCTGCCCGCTGTCGTTAATTTTACGCAGTTCCGGGTGTGCGCTGCTTCCTTCAATCAATCGAGAGCAACGTAAGCTTTCCTAGATTGTCAGGGAGCACATCAAACGGTGCTCGCGCAAAAAATGACCAGCGTAGCACTGCAAAACAGGACGCGAACATCTCCATCAAAGAACGAACACAACCCTGTGACTCTTTATACCCCAGCACACTGGGCGTTTCGCACCTCGTTCAAGAAGGCCATAAAAGCACCTGCACATGCAGTGTTTTGGAGGGAAAACGCAGCCTCGAGCCAACTCCGAAACAAAGCGATCAGATGCGCAACACGTTATCTACGGCTCCGCCGCGTCCGGGAGGCCAAACACGTCCACGCAGCGTCTACACTGAGACAAAACGAAAACAGGACTTCTCGCGCGAGAGAGAGCAACAGAAACGCACGTATACTGCTCCTCTCCCCACGCGCGAAAACGTGAAAGCAAGAACCGGCGCGCGCTGGCGGCGGATACCATCCGAGAAGCCGCGGCCTCCGCACCAGACAAGCTGTACACCGCGCACAGAGCGGTGCTATCCTTTTCTTTCCGCCATGCCAGCGCGCACGAGCAGGCACAGCGTGCAGTGCGCGTCCCCGTTTTAACGCTTGGCGCGTTCCCTCGCAGCAGCGCGCGCGCACATACACACTGCATGCTCGGGGCTAAGCCAGCACACGAGCGCTCTTTACCCATATTACCCAGACAGACACACAGCGAGTGTGCCGAGCGAAAGGGCGCCGAGACAAAAGGGGTTTCGCCAAAAGGGGGCGTCTTACAACGCTCGCAGGTGCGCAGACCGCCCAGAAGGGCGGCGGAGGGGTCACACACTCGGGGAGGGATGGAATAAAGCTCGGCCGACTTTTCGTTCGCGCGGAAACGGATGAGACGGATGAGGCACGGCGCGCTGCGCCTGCTCCGTGCGAGCGCGCCTTGTTGCGCGCTCTGCTATGCAAGACACAGAGAGAGGCGTTATAAATCAGGTTCGCGGCGCTAAAACCAGCCGCGACCTGTTTTACATGATCGAGATAGAGACGGAGCGGCGGACCCCTGCGGAGGGCACACACACCCGGGAGGGTGGCCGGGCTGCTATGCGGGGCACCCCGAGGTGATGGTGGCGCTGGTGGCACGCACACAAAGCCATCGAATCTGGGACTGGTTTCGTTATCCCCCGCACGACCTCTCGCTCTCGGAGGAGATTTAGAGCGCTTCGGCTGCCTCGACCCGAGCGTCTCCGAAGGTTGTACGTTACTGCAGCGCGCGCGTGTGCAAAGCTCATACGCGTCTCATAGCCGGGAGTAGCGAGCATGAGCGGGTGCGGGGCTCGCCGCCTCACGACAGCCTCCGATAAAGAACGAGCGAGTTATCGGAGAGTAAACGGCTGACGAGCTCACGGCTGCTCGCGCGCATATCCTCCCACGTGCCGGCCTCGCATACTGTGTGTCCAGGGGTCAGCACAGGAGCCAGGAGACGGTGCGGTGCACATCAAGTTAACCTCTATACCTCTATAAGTCGGCGATGAAGAAAGAATAACGGCCATTCAGGCGTGCGACCTTCGCGGGAACGGTGTCGTTCTTTACAACCCCCGCCAAAATGACTGGTACTCGCGGCGATCGCCGGAACACCCAACCGAGGCCAGCCGCGCTTTTCGAGCTTATACATGCGACTGCACACATCGTATATGCGAAAAGTGGGACGAGCAAACTGCTGTGGAAAGTCTCGCGTCCAGTATGTAAAGCACGCGTCATTTGCACACGCCACAGGCAGCTCCTGAACACATGACCCGGGTAAAGGCACTCTGACATTTGAACCCCGTCTCCATGATTCACAGACACCCGAGAAACCTGGTGCCAGCTCGTTGGCGCATCCAACGCCGGCGCCGAGAGAAACGAAGGGCGGAACAAACCACGCTTGCCGAACCACTTCGCATGCAGCGCTGTAATTCTTTTCCGCAAGGTGTTGTTCTTTGCAGGCAAACGCATCTTCCTGGCACTGACCAGCAATGAAATCCCAACTACTCATCCCCGGCAACCGTAGGCTGTGTCGCCTTCACGCAAACGTGGATTAAAACCTTGCGCAATCGCTTAATCCGCAGTTCAGCGCACATACATCGAGAGAATATGTAAAATACCGTCCCAAAAGGTACCGCACGGGGAACTGTAGACACCATGTCCTCAAGCACTCGCTTGATGTCATGAGCACTGATCGTAGAAAAGCCTTCCACACTCCCCCACTTGATGACTGCGCCCATTAAGAGGCCCACATGATGCCAGTCCACCTGGGTCACATGTCCTTACTGGCTAGCAAGTTAATGCCGGAGACTGCGCTGACCACATGCTATGAAAACGGACTGTGACTCCTGCCCCTTCTGTCCCGCTCCTGTCTGCAAGGCGGACACTAACCACTTGGACCTGCCATTCTTTGCGTGGTTTCCGGCAGAAACACGTACATCGGAAATAGAAGAACGGATTTTTGTGCCGCACCATCGGACGTTACTGGACACCCTTCGAGAGTTAGATGAGAACGTTAGGCGGGCGGATGAGATTAGGAAGTCAGGGGTTAGGGTTAGTCGAAGAGGTATGGGAGAGGCCTCGTTCTTCCAGTGGTCTAAACCTCGTTGGAGGCGATGGCTGCGATGACACAGGCAGACGGCGTCAGAGGATGACAAGGCACACCAGTTTGGCCCGGAGAAGGTCCCCCGTGCGGGTATCACTGTGAAGTACAATGCGTGCACAAGGAGCGTCGCACAGCCCGCACTGGGGAGATGCCCAGCCAGAGAGAGATGCAGATGAGAGCATGCCTTCCGGTCGCTGGGCCGGAACCGGGTGACACGGATCGGTCGGGCCCATCGCGCCTGCAGCCGCTGAGCGACGCCATGCGGCACTACACGGAGGCGTAATTGGCGTCGCCTAGGTCACCCGATCTGAAGTCCTCCAGCGTTCAACCGGTGAACTAAAAGGCATCGATATATCCCGGAATTCGACAACGACCGAACGATTTCACAAAATGAAGCAATGCGCTCTAATTAAAAAAAAAAGTAAAGCACCCAGGTCCAAGGTTAAATGGTGCATATATAGAGACCAACGACCACTATGACACTCATTTCGTTGCCGCTCTTTTTCCCCTCCCCACGTGTAGGGTAGCCTGCATCACCTGATTAACCTCCCTGCCTTTCTGTCCTTCTCTCTTTCTAACACGCAACATTTTGGTTGCATGTTCTCTATTTTAACATAAGTACAGAATTTATTATAACATTTCTTCTCGCATGCTGCTTCAGTTCCAAACGCCGAAAGTATCTGCTAGTCAAACTTCAGCACATGTCCCGTGAGACATAACAAAACAGCGATAAAATCGCTGCTCACTCGTTAAAATTTATCACTACGCTAAAGCCAGCCTGCCTCAAGAGCTGGAGTGACAGCCATTGAAGGAGCAGGGATTATATCGCAGTTCTGTTGCAACCTCCACTGAACTTTCAAGTCACAGAAATTCGATTATAAATTATTCAGCGGTCATAGAACAGCTCGTCGGGATCCATGATTACTAAAGGCCTGCTCATGATTACAAAGAAAGAGCGCACAACCAAAATCTGGTGTCTGTATACTCTCTGCTCTAAGCTCGGACACCGGCTTACTCACTGCAGAAATTACGATTCCGCAAAAGTTACGCATCTACAAGTTTGGCTGTCTCGAAGACATCGCCAGAAATGCCAGCGTCGCCCAATTTAATCCCGGTATAGTTCAGTGGCTAGCTATGGCGTTCATCTGATCAGCCCAAGGTCGCGGGTTCGATCTTCGCCAGCTGCTGGATGTCGAAGGATGCGGAATACGAAAAACTGCCCTCGCACTGCAGAGATTTGGGTGCACGCTATATACAGAAACCTTAGTGACCGAAATTAATCCGAAGCCCTACCTAACGGCGTATCTCACAGTCCAATGTTGCAAACGAAGCATCATTAATTAATTAAAGGGACAGTGGGGTCAAATATAAGCTGGCCTGTATCAACAGCGTACTGCGTGGTAATCGCAGAGAGACCACTAGCTGCCAAAGCGGAGCTTCTAAAGCTAGAGAAGATAAGGAAACGAAATACAGGCCTCTCCATCGCCAGCCGATTTCGCAAATGAAATACGTGCTTCGGCGCCGATTTTTTTCCACGCAGATCCTGCAGAGGCTATACGTTACACCATCGTTCACTCCAAAACGGTGGCAAACCCGTACTCTTCGGTAAGGAGGTCCCGAGTACGAACAGACCAGTGGGAAGATTTCGAAATCCAACTGTCTCGCCGAGAACTGCGCATTTCGCTGTGGGACAGACGCAAACATGGCCCCAAAGAGCCTTTACCGAGGACAGCAACCGGATGGCGTTATCTCCGGCGTCCCTTCAACCATTCACCTTCACCACCGTAAAGCCAAACATCGCTTGTATGAAGACCACTCTCTCGCTGCTCTTTTCTCTCTCGGAGTGTAACCGCTCACGCCCAAATCCAATCGTTTCGTAACAGTCATGATTTCGGCGCAGCAGTCCACGTTCGCAGCCGTAACGCCTCATTTGCATCTCTTATTCCATTATATGCCATTTAGTCACTCTAGTCCCTTAGTGCGACATTCTCGATCCAGCTAAGGTGCAGTCTGGAAGACAAAACATCGCTCTCGGCTTCAGGGGCCCGCGGTCCGCATCCGCATTCACAGAGGCTGTTGTTAATAGGTCTTAATAACGCGGGGATCGTTAATGGTCCCGTCCGAACGACCGGCTCGCGTAGCAGCGCAGAGGAGCGCGGATCATTCCTCTCTCTACTGCGTGGAAGCGATGAGCAGAGGACCCACTATGCAGTTCGATGCCGCTCCCCCAGCCTCCGACACCGCTTCGACGACCGACCGGCCCAGGTTTCTGGGCGCCCTCCGAAATAAATGACGACGGCACGTGGTCCCGGCATTCATTAAGCGGGCCCGTTCATGCACTTTATCACCCACCCTCTCCCCTTTTCCCCTTCATGCCCTCGCCGAAGACGCACAACAAGAAGGCTCCAGCAATCGCGCGATATTGCGCCCGCCCGCCACCTCGCGTGAAAAAGAAAAAAAAAAGAAAAAGCGCCGGTCCGACCTCGGGCGCCCTTGCTGAAGATGTCAAGGCCGCGCACCGGAGGCCATGCGTGCCTAAAGCATTCCGTGCAATCACTTTCTTCTTTCCCTAGCTTCCCCCAAACGAACAGCGGAAATTCCTAGTTTTTGCTATTCTGTTCAAGCTGCTGGTTATGTTTTGCCTTAAATTCTATTTGCCGAACATTAAAATACTGTATACGTCACCATTTCTTGGACTGCCTGGCTCGCATCGAATAAGCCCCATGACCAGCCGGCCTGCATGACTTTCAGCATGACTGTGGAATGACCTATAGCCCGATTTTTTTTGCAATAAAACCCAATAGATTCAGGCAGTTATTAACAGCACATTTCAAGGGCTGAGTTATATTGTGTTTTTGAATGTGTGCATATGTGTTTCATATCTCTCTCCAAGTTGTTCTAGAGCTGCTGTGTCTTTCTTATGTTAATACTTTTGATAATGTTAATGTTGACCATGAACCCTGCACTTCGTATTTCTTGTTGATGTTACCGACCACTGTATTATGTAACGACTGCTCCCCCCCCCCCCCCCCTTCTGTAATGCCCTAAGCCAAGGGCCCTTAAGGGGAAATAAATGATGATGATGATGATGAAATGAATTTATTTTACTGCTAGCCTGGGCCTAGGCGCCACTGTATGACTCCAAAGAAACCAGAACTATAGCGCGTCACGTAGATAACGTGAACGAAATGAGCATAACGAGCGAGGGATCTGCAGAAAACGAAACATTTGATGCACGAGGTTGTTGTCCTACGAATGAATAAAAAATGCATGCCAACGCCCTACGCCACGGCACAGGCACTGACCGCAATACTAGACCAACCAAATAACCTGAGATGACGAGAACAAGATTTATCTGGGACTGCCTCTGTAGGCACACCTATTAGTGCGCAGAGCAAAGAGAAAAACACTGGGTCTTGGTGCGAAGTGTGGGAAAGGGAGATCGGGCGGGCCGCAGATGGCATGGCTCCAGGCAGTGATCCCCGAAAGAGCATCGTTAGGCGGGCGTCATCCGCTCTGAAGAAATGAAGTATGGGGCTTCCGCGGGAATGCAGTGTACGGCACGTTTGTTTTAGTTCAGTCACGCATTTGTCGCGTTTTCTATTAGTTTCGCATTCGTCAGTCCGTGTGAGCCGAAAACCCGCAGCCCCTGAGCAGTATGCGATAAGTTAGCGACGAGGTAGCATGGGTCCTTCCTCCCTCTCCGCATTTTCACGGTTAACATTGAGGGACAAAGTTACTTGAGGTAACAAAAAGCCGAACGTGAGAACAATTCAACGTTCACGTCAAAAATGGCAATACGGCTTCACGCTTACGCGATGCTCGACTTGAATATATGCGAATACAAAAAAAATGCTGACTATTATTTTTTAAAACTATACCGGGCAGGATAAGTTATTTCCAATGCGTAACTTACGTGGTATACGGAACTAAGGTTTCATGCAGTCAAAAAAATATAACGCAAAAAAAAAAATTAGACAGTGGGGTATGCGATTCAAGCCCATCGAAAACCCAGACACGCAGGTAAGTTTCGGTTGCGAGAAGCTCGCTCCAACGTGCAAAGCTCGCCGATGTACCCGCGACATACTTCCGTACATCACGGCGCGAAAAGTGCAGCTGTTTTATAAAAAAAACACGAAAAATTCTCCCCGTCAGCTGACACGCAACATCCAGAATAACTAATCACCGGCCATATTCAGAGTTCGCTCTCTTCCCGCTTCCCGCCCGCTATACACGCAGCTTCGATATTCCAATGCGATGCAGCATTCAATGGAGGCCGTGAAAATAAAAAGAAGCGCCACGACGCACCTGGATCTGCATGCAACAAGACTCAATTGCATCCTTTTGCGCCGGTCACTATGCATCGAACCGAAGGAGTTAAAAAAAAAAAAAGAAAACCAAGTGCGATCGAAATCAACCCGACAACCCGTCATGCCTGTCCCGATTCTGCGCCTCAAAGAATTCGCTCCGCTCGCACCGCAGCGACGTTTGCATAGATTAAAATAATAAAAAAAAACTCCACTTCGAAAAGGTGGAACCGTACAAAGTCCCGCTCGAAATAACCGCGAATTCGACAGGCGGGGTGTTCGAAATGAAAAGTGCATGAGAAACGACGCCCGCGCAGAGGGAGTGAGACACGCATGCTTGTACCTCGTCCGTAATGTGCCGTTATTTAGAGCGGACCCTTTCTATTCGCGCCGGTGCGAAAGAGTGATGGATCACGAAACCTCGAACGTTGAGCCGCGCACAATGGAAAACGACGACCCGTTTCTCTTCCTTCCAAGGGGGCTGGCTGGGCGCACGCGCGGCCGCGACACATGCGCGCGGGACAAAGGCAAGGCGGACTCCCCTTTGATGTATACACCACGGCGAACACATGCAGCGGCGAACCGATAGCCGACGATTCAAGGCTGTACCTCGAGCACGACATCTGCGTGTCCTGCGTGCACGTCCCAGTTTTCGTGCCGACGAGATAAACTTGCGAAACGGGGCGGGCGCAGTGCGTCGCCGCAATGCAGAGGCACACTTCACATAGTTTGAAAAAAGGTTTCCAAGATTTTCGTCGACTTAACACGGCTGCGCATAAGTTATAGTAATCACCCTGTGTCAATGCAGTTAACAGCTGTAGTACGACAAGCCGCGCGTATTGTGCGGCACTCGCACGCAATACGTGCAGAGTTCAGGGTTTACTCAGACGCACAAGCGACGCACGTACGCTTGATGCGATATGAACGCGTGATCACTACATCCCGTGTAGGCTGTGGCTAAACTGCTCGAACACCGTTTATCTTTGCCAGAAGAGTTATCGAAACACCCGTCCTTAGGACAACGGCTTGGCTCCTCTTCTCCGCAGCGTCATCCTTATTTGAAAGCCACCACTGCTTCCTCATGTACCCCGAGGTACATCAACCCCACTGCATTTCATGCAATCATTCTAAAGCTAATCCAAACCATATACTATACGAGTGCCCTGACGGATTAACCCCCTCAGGGACTCCAACCCTCAAGTCAAAATCAATGGGAGAATGCGTTGTTGAACTCCGACCCGGAAGAAACTTTCGGATAGAGAGCTGGACACGAGGGGTCGCCCGGAAGCACGGACTTCCCACCACCTGACGCAGCCGTGAGGGCCCACGCGAGATATATCTCAAGATGACCCCCGAACCCTTAAGCCTTCCTTGTCTTTATGATAATAAAGTTTTGCCACCGCCACCAAGCCACCACAGCACGAGGAGAAACACTGCTGGTGCTGTTAGGCCGAAACAGCGATAACCTACATACTCGCAGGGCGCACTTCGTTTCGGGTTCTATAGACGCACGCGCATTTCAATCTTCCCCATGCCGTGCGTCCCACGACGAAACAGCAACACTGCGGAAAGAACGAGGAGGGAAAAAAGAAGGCGGAAACTGAACGTCGTCACCGCAGAGCGAGCTCGAACCACGTGGCCGCGGGGCGGGGATCGGGAGCTCGCGTGCCCCGAACTCCGAGCACGCACGCGCCGTGTGTTGCCGATTCGGGGTACTGCGTGACACGCTAGCTGCGAAGGGTGCGAGTGGGGGGGGGGGGGGGGGGGGGGGGGGGGGGGGGGGGCCCGGTGAAGCGCGAGCGATGGGGAAGGGGGAGGCGGGGTCGAAGCCGTGAGAACGGGGCCAAGATACACGCCGTGGGCTCTGCACCGGCACGGGCACACTAGCTGCGCCCGTCAGGCGCGCACGCGAACCCGTACATACGCGAAAGGTGGGAGAAAAAAAAAAAGCGCGAGGAAGAACGCGGGGACGATCGCGGGCGCGGCCCCTATACGCCGCACCCTTGCGTGGCATATATGAACGCGTGGTGAGTTCGCGGTTCTTGCCATCGGCGGGATGCTGCGCGGTCGTCCGAAATGGGTCGCCAGTCCGAGAGACACAAAGCGGAGCTTGCGGCGGACTAATGCTAGGAAACGGGCCAAGGGTTCCGAAAAAATCGACGGTGGAAAGACTCTCAATCTTCGATCGAACGCACGTATAACGATTACAACAAACAGCGCAAAAAAAAAAAAAACGTAAGAACGAAAACAGAAAAAACACGCGATGAGCGCTTTTCGTCTTTTTTTTTTTTTTGCGCTGCTTGTTGTAATGGGTCATTACCAATTCGCCAAACTCGCTCTAATTCTGCATGTATAACCGTGCGAGAAAAGCCAACCACCATCGCGCCCGTTAAACGAGTGGAGCTGCGCAGAGTTGCCAGAGCGATTTTCTCTGCTGCGGCCATCGGCGTCAGTCGGTGACGTATACGATTTGCGCCTCACCACCGTCGGCGTCGGACGCGGAGGGCACGCTATTCTATCAGCTAGCTCGACATAAGAATTCTATATTCGAAGATATGACGAGAAAGAAGTAGAACGATATGAAGGAATAAAACAACACAACCAGCCTTTCCAAGGTTCGTCCGTCAACAGCAAGCCGCTTCCTGCGGGTGATTACAAAACACTTCGCGATCCATACAGCAGCTGGACGCAATCATTGGAAGATTAGGCCCAACTATGCGCTCGTGAAGAATGCTGGGTCCTTCGAATTCGGTATTGTGCTCACGTATACTACGCGGCCTCGGCAGCCGGGCAAATGCGTCCGTCTTTGCGCCATGTGCGCGCAGCACTAACAAACGCACAATCGAAGTCGACACGCGGCGAAATTGTAGAGTGAGGAGAGTCAGCACCGCCGCCAGGAGCGCCACATCAAAGAGTTCCATGCAGTGCAGCAGACTGCGCGACCGCGCCTGAAGAGCACCGAAAAGGAAAAAGGTCGCTACGCTGCACAAGGAGGTTAACTGAATAATAACCGTTCGAGGGGTAATAATTCAAAAAACGCGGACACTGCAGAAACGGAAAATATATTATCGCTTCCTTCAGGGCAAGTGTTCTCAAGATAAACTGTCGATATGCGCCACGGCCGACTGAAAAGCTGACACAAAAGGCCTATTTTAGTTGCGCGGTGCGAACTAGTTCCAGTTAAGCTTGGCAGGCTCGAAAAGTACGCTGCCCTATATCCGGCAGACGGACAAACGCCGATCGCGGTACCAGTTATAACAGAGCCTAATTGCATTCATTCTTTCGGGCAAACGTCGACGAATTCGCTGATGAAGTTAAACGCTCCGCAATTCTCCTTCTATCCTGCCGCAGAAATCCCACGGCGTTACAGATAATACGGCTCAGTTTTCAAAACAGCGTATATACAAATTCTGTTTCGTGAGTTTGCAGAACGAATCACCCACGAAAATTGGCGATTGTGGCGAACCGACGGCGTTGGGCATGGGATATAAAGGTGCAGGGGAGCTCTCGCAGCCTAAGATACATGTAAATATGCACTGCTAGATGCGGCCGCACAGAAGGAGTCGAAGACTGCAAGAATTTTAGCTTAACAGGGGCGTACCAATCTAGGCCTTAGCCAGCCGGGTGCCTACTTCGCATGCTCACAAGCACCATACTGATCGAGAATACGTCTGTTCTAGAGCGCGTCCATTACACTGAAGCTCTCCGCTGAAGCCGCCATTCTATAGGAAGCGCGACTCGCGACTCACTCGCGGGTTCCGCCAGCGCTGCGGGGAACTGCCGGGCCTCGCCCGAGCGCGCAGCCTATCCGCGCCGCCGACCTCGCCGAGATGGCAGAGTGAGAGGTTAGGAAGGGAGGGACCCCAATCACCGTGATCCAGACGACGAGGAGGAGGAACGGGGCCGCCGACGGCTGACGAGCATCGACGTTTCTGGGTTAATTGGGGAGGACTCGCAGCACTAATAACAATAATAATGACGACGACGATGATCAGAGCGACGACGGCGCCTCGCGGTCTCGGCGACGTCGTCGGCTGCCCTGCGCGGGATCGGCGCGGCAGCTGCCAACCCCGCGTCGCCCTCGGGGACGACCATCGTGTGAGTGAATAACGGAGTGCTTTTTTTTTTTTTTTCCAGCGCGCCGCAATCAGCGAGATCCGCGCACGAGAGTCGATCGCGTTCGGGAAGCGCGCCGCTGCATATATGCAGGGTGCGTCGCCTGTCCGGGTATAAGACGGATTATCCGGGGTGAACAGACCACGCTGCGGGTCGTGACCTGAAGGCCAGAGGCCGGGCGTGTATGCCGCCACGGCGACTGGATGCTCTCGGCATCGCTCGCGTGCGCCAGACAGAAAAAAGACGGCTCTCCTCCGGTTGGCGCGGAAGAAAAAGTACCGCCGGTTTGTCGACACCATACCCCGCCGCTGTGCAACAGTCGCCAACCTGGATAAGAATCTACTTACTCACCGCTAATTTCCAGTAAAGCAGGGCTTCCTGAAAGTCCGCAATCTGGCCTGTGGCCCGAAAAGGAGAATGATTTAACGGCTCAGGTCCGAGCCCTGGAGGTAAGGATCTTAGATGGCGTGCTGCTGAAAGCAGACGCATGTAGTCCGTAATGCAGTTTGACGATAACGCACCACTGGTAATCCTTTCATTATACCATAGTCGATTATACACTTTCCGACGAACATTTCCTTCACTTTTAAGCTAGCCGAAAGCGCATGATGTTTGGACGCAGCCGGCCAAAAGCTCTGAAGCGTGAGCGGAACATTAAAAAGGAAAACAAGCAGCAGGCAAGCAAGGATGCCTTAAAGCAGTGGTGACGCGCTGTGCAGCGCTAAAACCTCGAGCCAAGTCCTGCACGCGTACATGACACGAGAGGACGACGCGCTACCCGATGCGCGAAGCGGCCGCGTATCATTACATCACGGGGACAAAGCGCTTTTCGAGCCGCGATGAAAAACGAGCCGAGATAACGGACGCGCGGCCAGATAGGGTGGCCTCCCTTCCTCATACCTCGGCGAACACAATCGAACGAGCAGCAACCAAGGAACGAGGCAGCTCCCAGCGGCACGCGCCACGCGGATAGAGCCCGACCGAACAATGGAGAGCCGCAGGCTCTATTACACGGTCTTCGTACAAAGAAATAAATGCATGCGCGAAATAATAAAAAGCAGACATCTATCGACGACACCAGCAGATAGGATGAACGCAACCAGAGACAAGGCGGCAGTCGTCGTAACCGAATATCGTCATCGTGCCGCGGGCAGCCGAAGCAGCAGTCGATCGGGAGAGGGGCAGGAGCGGGCCGACCATTCGACCGACCAACACGGGGAGAAGAGCGGCGCTCGAAAGAAAAAACAAAGCGCAAAAGAACAGAGGCAAACACGAGACCCGCGCAGAATGCGAAGCGGACCGCGAGGAACAAAACGGCGGCCCCAAACGCGCGATGATCGAATCCGAAGCGACGGTCATCGTCGCCGGACGCTGATGAGATGACCCCTCCGACTACCGCGCGCGCTGCGCTAACGGCTTTCTTCCTTTCGCTTTTTCTTTTTTGTTTCGTCATTATTCCGCGAGCGACAACAATGCGCAATCAGGCGAAGCGGGCTCAGCGCGGAGAAAACCGTTCGGCCGCAGCGCGACGTCGAAAAGCGCCGCCAACGACAGAGCTGGTCGACCGCGCATGTAGGTTGGTCCGGTCCGAAGGCCTCGATCACTCGGGGAGGTCAGGAAGAATGCCTTCCGAAGCACGAGTGGGGCTGGCGGCGGTTCGAGCGGAATCGCCTATTCGAACACCCTCGCCAAGCGTTCAGCCGACAATGGGCTCAAAGTGAACAGTGACAGCCTGCAAGAGGACAGTCGGATTATATAAGAGACCCGTTATGTCGACCGCTTTCGGATGGCTGTACGCTCGCTTTTTTTTTTCCCCCTTTGACAATGCTAGATCACTGTCGTTTCGTGTGTTGAACCTGTTTTACACTTTGGCCCCCGCGATGTTTCAGACTAGAGTGGAGTTGACGACCGATATTAAAGCAATAAGCAGTTGCGTGCCGACGTACGGCTGTAGTCAGTCGAATTTACAAACAACCACTCACTGTTCGAAAGTTGAGCCGCAACCGCAGACGATGTTCGAACATAATGACTGCCACCACGCTAACGATCGTTTAATGGCCGTAGAAATGATTCCTTCGTGGCCCAATTTGAACTTTCGCCTTCCTTGAGGATACTAGAATGAGTATGTGCTTGTAGGGCAGCAAAGTTCCGTGGGTCGTCGGGCGACCTCCTTCGTTGTGCGACAGGAACATAGCGGAGATACATGGTGTGCTTCCTTCGACTACAGGGAAGAGTGCTTCCTGCATGGCCGCGCAGTTGTGCCGTGAAGCCGAACGTCAAATGGGCTGGTGGGCGCAGCATGGAGGCACGAACATGCAGAGACGAGGAAAATGACGGGGTTTGAAATACAAAAATGAAGAGGCAAGAGGCATTCACAATGAGAGCAGGCACAGCCTCCATAACGCTTCAATGCGATCGACAGAAGCGGTACTAAGCCCGGAACACTTAATAACAACAAAACCTTTATCATCCTCTGCATGAGGGACGGGTGGGAAGAAAGCTGGAAAGCCAGCTTGACCAGCTCCCTTTTTTCTTAAAGTAAACATATACACTACAAAGACACAATACAGTCCAACGTGCACGCACTCTGCACGAGAAAGCTCATGCTACAAACCATGGTAGGACTGCCCAAGGTCACATCATCAAAACGGGAGGGATGGCTACGCGGACCTCAAAGTGGGCCAGATGGCCTTTAGATATGTTAAAGCTTTCCTACAACTACGCATGGCTGGAATTCAAATTGGATCCCTCATGTTAGGCCCCATAAACCTCGGCAACGAGGGAACCCCACCAGGAGCGGCGTTATCACTGCTCCCGTTCAACATTGCACTCGTTCCTTCAGCAGGAAACTAGCCCAGCTACCCGATGTGGATCACTCGTTCTACGTGGATGATACCGCACTCTGGACAAATTCCCTCCCCAGCACCCCTCGCTCAACAAAAGGCAAGGAGTAGCCTGGAGGAAGTTATAAGTAGGAACCTTTATTAATCCGCACATTTATTCCAAATTCGCGCCGGACGAATTTAGAGCGGAGTTCGTTAAAGGGACCATGAAAAGAATTAAAAGCCGCTTGTAAATGTTAGAAGTGATGCTCAGAAGCATTGACACCAAGTATGAGTCTTCGGAACTCAGCCGGCAATTTATTATGAATTTTTAAAAACCGTGTTTTTCAAAATTCGCGGGCCGCTTGGTGTCTTCGTAGGGAGCAATTCTGAAACCAAAACCGGGAAGATAGACGTCACTAGTCCCATGACGTCGGCAGGCCACCACACGCTGTCATTCGCTAGAGCCGCGGCAGCTTCGACGTCACGGGCACACTTCCGGTAGCGGTGAAAATCGTCTGCTCGAGCTGCCGCGCGACCCCCTGGGGCAAGCGCGAGCGAGGGCATTGCCTTCGCGCATATGGTTTTAATTTACCTCTGCCGCCTCTTTCTGTCGCGAGTTCGGGAGCCACTAGCAGTGCCTTTTTCGACCGCCCAAGATGAATACGCCTTGCTGTGTCGTCGGCTGCAAACCCAGTGACTGGCGAGGTGTTGAACTCAGGCATGTTACTCCTAGAGACGTGCGTGAGCGAGCAGCCTGGATGGAGCGCATCGGACTGCCAGCGTCGCACGCACGCCGAAGACTCCGCGTTTGCGGTCGACATTTCGCACCTGACGCTTACTACTATAATCCAGCGCTCGTTCGATAGTCAGGCATGAATGTCAAGCACCTGAAGCTTCGACCGAAGTCGCTGCCGACACTGTTTCTTCCCGCCGGGAAGGTGAGTTTCCAGTTTACAGCGATCGGTATGGACGTTTACACGATATGATCTGCGATGGAAGACAATTTTATCTACGAGAACTTAAAAAAAGGTGCCGCATTTACTTAGGGCACAGGACGAATTCGAAGCGTTAGCTGTCGCGGAGGGCCTTGGCCTGACGGCTATACGTACTGCTGCTGTTCACATTCGGCTGCTGCTTCGACATGCAGACTCGGTCCCGACCTTCTTTGACTCTCCCGTCCGTTTTACGACCGTAATACCGTATGTTCCTTGTGTTCTAAGTCAGGCGGCGCGATTTTGCGATCCCGCAGCCGGCTGTCCAACATCATTCGACAGCTAGGCTCAGTATATGCACGGTGTTTCACACCAAGACTTGGCAGCATCGGTGTGACGGCCGAACCAGCGCACAAAAAAATAAAACATTGTGTGAGCCGGGAACAGGTCCGGGTCCATTCTGCCAACTAGCAAAGAAACCCGACGCGCGCCGCAATCCAAGAAAGCGCCGAGACCGGAGAGACGCTGCCGACGCACGCTGCTCCTCGCGAGTGCGACAATCGGAAGTTGTAAACCGAACGTCAGCGAATGACGTTTTCATGGGCGGAGCCCAGTCCCGGAGCTGTTTTCTTTATTTTTTTATGGTGCCCCGCGCGTACGAGTTGAGGGGGGAGAGGAGGAGGGTGATTTTTAATCGCCTATAACTTCGTTGTTATTGATGCTACACTCTTAGAAAAAAAGGTAGTGAAAACGTAGTAACGGCTGCTGTTACAACCTTTTTTTAACCCCTACTACCTATGTACTATGTTGCTACGACCTTGTTACTACTCGAAAGAAAATTAAGTAGTAACAAGGTAGTAACTTCTGCTGTTACTACGTTTTTTTGGCAGTTACTACACTTGTACTACCTCATTATAACCCTGGTAGTATCCATTACTACCTTGATCTGGAAATGGATGATCGGAATATGCACATGTACGTATACTAACATTCCCGGTGACATTGCTAATCAATGCCCCATGTTTTTATATAATGAAAAGGGTTTCCTAATTGGCAGCAAATCTAACAAAATTGCCAGTGCTGTTTTTTTGTTTTCAATACAATATACGCAGCGCGTATGTGTTCCACTCTTTAGTTTGATTTCTTAATTGCACTTTTTCACCAACCCCAAGCTATTGTGCCTGACTTGTGCTCATTTTTCCTCCTGGTTTACTACAAGATGCACAAAAATGGGCGTTGAGTTTCTGATGTCATGTTCATGCACTCCTTGTGACACTTTAGAAAGTCGCCACGAAGTCAGGTATTCATGTCTTTCGACAATAAAAACTCAGCAGAGACTCTTTTTCGTTAACACAGAAGATTTCCTTATGTCATTGGCCATCAGCCACTGAAAGGTCCTTCTCAACAACATTGTTGTCCCGTGCGAGAATGTAGATGCTGCTGCTACATTTACACGCAATGAAAAGAACAAGAAACAACTGTGGCTGCACATATCACGGCACATAAGCTAACAAGTTAACGTCTGGTGGCGTGGCTTAGTGGTTAGCGTGGTAGGATAGAAAGTACAGAAACAGGATAGAAACAACTTCAGCATAGAAAGTCAAAGGTCCGCGGTTCGAATCCTCCTGAAAGCAGGGCTTTTTTTTTTGTTTTTGTTTTTGCTCTAGTTTTTTTTTTGCTCTTATTTTGCACTATTACTATCTTATATGCATACGATTCTAATGTCAAAAGTCATTAGATTATTTCTTAAGGTGTTTTCTCTCGAGAGGTAGTAAATGTTACTACCTCGCAGTTACTACGTACAGTTACTGAGAGGTAGTAAACGTTACTACCTTGCAGTTACTACGTACAGTTACTACCTAGGTAGTCATATATGTGACAGTCGTTACTACCCTAAAATGTAGTAACCTCAACTACCTTTTTTTTTAGAGTGTAGCTCAAAAATTCTTGCGCTGGAGTGACGAGTGATGGATTGCCTATCTTTACATAATATCAATAAATTTGTTTCATAGTCCCTTTAAGTGCGGGGCACCCAAAGCCACTCTCAAGCAGATGCTTTTTGAATGCCCCACGGAAAAACGCGCGGAACATTTGGGGCTCCCCAACCAATAGAGTAGTGGGAGACTGCGTTGTTTAGCTAGGACCCTGCTGTACAACTCCGTGCGACGGGCAGGGCCGAAGAGGTCTCTGCAAGGCTATGCCGTGTAGCCACCATCTGACGTCCAGTCTGGAAGAGAGCCCACCATGAACTTTAATTCGAATACCCAGTGATTCCCTTCCTCCCACTTCCTGTGAGTAAAGCTGTTCTACTACTCGAGGCCTAACGGAGGTAAGGAAGGTAGGGCGGGACAAGGTGCGACTCACCGCGGAAGCCTCACAAGCGAAGCTCCACAGTCTCCTTCGCCGCAGATTGCGGCCGAATCCAGCTCTCATAAAGCGTCGCTGCTGTGGGTCAATGCTATAAGTCCCGCACTGTCTCAAGCCCCTCGCACTCCCACAGGAGGTGCCGCAGAGAGGTGCCGTCGCCCGAGTCCGCTCGGTGCGCGCATAGAATGCGGGCCAGTCAAGCGAGCCTCGTCGTCGCGACGACCGCCGCCACGGCAGCGGCCATCGGGGTCGCCTCGGATTACGACGCCGCCGCCGCGTTGCGTCCCGGAGACGGAGGCGACGCGGCGAGCGTCACGCCCCGCTCCCCACACCGCTCCCTCCACCGAGGGCTTACTGTGGTGAAACAAACAAAAAAAAAACGGAAGAAGGGGAGCCCTGCACGTCGGCACGAGTCCGCGCACCGTGGAAGGAAAGCATCCACTTACGCAACGAGAGCGGGCCACCGACGACGACGCTTTCTCCGCCGCGACAGCCAGCACGCGCGCATCGAGTTTCGGCGCACAGCGGGCAGACTGTGCGGGCCGTGGGCGGGACTCAAAAGGAAAAAAAGGTCCTAAGACTGACACGTCTGGCGTTCCGTCGACCAACGCCGACGGTCCGCGGTTAATTCGCTCCCGTGGTGAATGCCACTCGGGAACGATCGCGTTACGCTGTCGCGCGCGCGGTCGACGTCGTGACGGTAACCAGAGTGTCGCTAAAGAAAAAGCGCAGAGTATGGCCTTGCACGCGCTCTCGAGAAGATTACAATTCGAGCTTCTTTTTGTGCGCTGGTAGCGTGAGACCACGTTTTAAGTTGCCCGAAGGGGACACAAGAATACATCGCGAAGAGTCCACTTTCGTACGCAGCTGCAAGGAATTCTTCAGAGACAATTTTGTTACTAAGTCCACGATTGATGCAGACGCAACGAAGCTGGAAACTACAGGACTTAAGACCAGGCCAGAAGATTCAGGAGCAGGTCACGCGACAGACCAGCTGCCTATCCATTCCTATTCCATTTTCCATGACCGAAAACAATCGCCGAAGATAAGGTGACAGCGGCAGCAGTAGCAAGACTGCTGGCAAATGAATGCCAATAATGGGGAAATATTTGGCGCCCGTGAAAGGTTTTGTCGGCACTGAGAACCACGTACGAATTGTTGACATACAAGCTGATCCGCAATTGCCTGCTAAAGACGCGCTCCTCCATTACATGTGGAATAAGCAAAATATTCCTCACAAGGTGTCAAAATTATCTCTAATGGAGATACGGAGGTCAGGTACAGGAATCGCACCTTCGCACCACGAATCCGACAAATAACAGCCCAGCAGTGTAGTGGACTGTCCGCATCTGTCGTACTGTGCGTTTGCGTGCTTCGCCGGTCACCAGAAAAGACTGACATCTTGTACCCGCTATGCATCTGGCTTGCCGTTCCTCTTTCAAAAACCACAGGGGGCATTGCACCAACTCGCAAATCATAATTATCGCTGAACATGCGTTTGGAAGGCGGAGTCCAATTGACAGCTGCGCAATTATACGAACCGAGGAGAGACAGAACTGCGTCGGGGATGATGCCACGTACAGCCCCCGCTAGACAAAAAAAAAAAAAAAAGAAAGTCGTTCTTTAGTTTGAACTGCATAACGAAGCGGTGTAGTTAAAACAACGTAACCGAACAGAACAAGTTGGCCACCCGGATACTTACTACAGGCGATTTCGACCCATCGGCTCCTTTCTGGTCTCCGAATCCCGAAAGAAGTGAGGTTAGCGCTCGCTAAAGCAGTGGTCCAGAAGGTGGCTGATGAGTTCACAGCTTGCGATAGGCGAGGAATGCAGCTACAAAAAACCGCTGTCGAGTCGCTCTGAATTGGCTACCCCGTTGGTATAAGAAAGCGCTCTGGAATCTCGTGCGGCGCAAGAAGAGGATGCTCACTGCTTCTCACGGGCCCGACCAGACACAGCACCCATCTAAGAAACACGAGAGGAGCGGAGGAATGACTTCAAGGCAGTCACGGTTCCGCGCGGCGTACACAAGATACACATAGTGTTGACGCTGCCACCAGTTGTTGGCGAAGATGGGTCGGTTCGGAGTCGTTGCTAACTCGCTGCTGCTGCTGCTGCTGCTCGCTTGACGGAACCGTGGTCAAGCTTCGACACCCGTTCCCACCACCACCAGGACAGGAGTGCCGCCAAGTCGAAGAGTTAAGTGATGGGAGGAAGATTATAAGAGGGTTTATTTACATCTTTTTACAAGCATAAGAGACTGAAGTGGAGCTGAAGTGAAGCTCCAAATGAGCGTCTATGGGAGGCTAAGAGAGGCTTGAAGTGAGCTGCTCTGCCGCATTCGTTCTCGACATTTATACTGTTCGCCTTCCCTAAATTCCCTAGGATGAGGACGCCCACGCCGGGGTGGGAGGGGCCCAGATCACAAACAACACAAACTTGTGCGCACAAACACACCACTGCACTTAGGGCCACGCCCCCGTCACATGTGGAGTCTGAGGGAAAGAAGGTTGTCGTCGAGGTAGCGTTGACTGCGGTAGGTGATGGCCTCCGGCCAGTCGAAGGTTTCTGCGGGTCACCGACATCTGCTGATAATCAAAGACACCCGCCGCTCGAGGCCGGACGCGAGGTCACGAAAACGCCGTAAGTGGTTCCTCGTGCTTGGGTCGGAGATGATGCCCGCCAGCTTGTCGCGGTGCTTGGCACACCAAAGAGCAACCGGAGACGAGGCCCTTTGTTCCCTGGCACGGTCACGGCAAATGGGGAAGATAACGTTCGTCTCCCCGAGGCGGCGGCGGCGTTCTACACGTGCAGGCACTTTGTGAAGGGGGTCTGGTTTTGTTCCTGTACTCCAACCGGGCAAACTCCGTAATTGAGTCAGCTTTCACCTGGGTCCTCTCCGTGCGTGCGGTCCAAGGCGGCAGGCCCGAAAGTAATCACGCTGAAGTTGCCCGCAGCTATGCACAGTAGAAACAGGTGTGCTGGCGGCCACCCGGCGAGACTTGTTGACGTCGATCTTAATAATAGTCTAAGCATACGCTGCTCAGAACTCTGAACTATGCGTTCAGATGCAACCGCTGGTCCCGAGCGTGAGAAACGAAAGCCCCTTTTCTCTAAAAGAAGCGCTCATTTTTTTTTTTTTTCAGCCGCGACCCGTAACGGCTACGACAAAAAATTTTAGCTTATCTCGTCCGCACTAGGTGCCACACACAACAAAAGACCAAACCACCTGAAAGTCTCTGGCTTTTCGTCGACGCAGCAGTTGGAGCTTGGAGCGCACGCATCTTTCGTCAAGCGCTCCTGCTGGTTACGTACAAGACTTGGACGAACGGGCCGGACCTTTCCGCGCTGATTTCTGAACGGCCCCACAGATGTCATCCTCATACGCATCACCAAATAGCGTGACTCAGTACTTGATTCTTATTTTGTAGCCATCGTTCGAACGACTGCGCCTCGTGCGAACCAGGCGACGAGGACACGAACCACGGGTCCCACAACCTGCCCCCACAGAAACAGTGCGATGACCTGCGCGACGAGCTCAGTTTCATGTCCCGCCGCCATTAGGCGACGCTGGAAGGGTCGGGAGAGAGAGGGCGCCCCTCCAATCGACGCGCGGCGATGGGCGAGTTCGGCACTCCGTGCTCGAGCGCCATTATACAGAATACCGGCGGCAGGAGGCGTCCTTTGTTCCACCTGCCCTTCGCGCCGCGCCCCAGCGACACGTCCAACTGGAGCACCACTTTGCGCCAGCTCAATCGGCAGACTCCTCCGCCGCCTGCGATGACGTCAGCGGGAACCCCGGTCACGATTTTAGCCACGCGACGGGAGGGGGGACGGCTCCGACAATTTGTTGCACACGGCGACGCCTGCACGCACACACGCACGCGCGTGGACCGACGCCAATTGGACACCGCCCAGTGGAGCGTCTTCGCCGAGCTGCCGCGGCTCATAAACTTCTAGCAGGGTGATGACGAGGCAGAGAACAGCTTCGCAGCAGAACAGTGCGGAGAGGTCTCCATTTCTCCGCCACGTAAAAAAGGTTCAACGAGTTGACTTCAACGGCGTAAGGGTAGCTTCTGCACCTTCGATAACGTACTTTTTTTTTCTTTTACACTTCACGAAGTACGGTCAAAGACGAAGTTTCCCAAGCGTACAGACCCACACAAACCGAGCACCGGACCAGGGGGAATCTTGCTCTCATTGTACAACCGGCGGGTACCAGGCAGGCAGAGGGAATCGAACCTCACACCTCCCGTATACGACGCGGATGCTCGTACGAGTAAGTCGCTACTGCAGTCACTCCGATGCGATGGTAACGTAGAGAGCTCAGGTAAAGCAACTTGCGCAGACATCGAATGGCCTGCAGACACTATGTGAAAGAACAACAAACCGAGACACATGCGAAGAGCTGGGAAGGAATTAAAATGCGACGATCAATTAAATCTAAACAGGAATTAAGAAGCCAAGCCACCGGGGACATTAAATGCTACTCTCAGTGGAGAAAACGCGGGTGAATGGAATAACTCACTACCAAAAGGAAGGAAATGAGAAAAAATACAACAGCGTCAACGCTTCCTCTTGTCCATAAAACGGCTGGTACTATAACCATGCACTTTCGAACAGCCTTCCCGGGCGCACCCCAGCCCGCGTTATCACCAGGTGCTCTCGAGCAGGAGCAGCGCGGTAGAGGGCGGTTTCGCTTCCTAGTCGACCCAACCGGGCCGCTCGCGCTGGGGTGATCCTGCAGCCGCAGCGGCGGGTCCACAGCTTCGTAACGGGACGCGCTCCTCAGAAGGAACACCCCGAAAACAACCCGAGTACGCGCGCTTCAACAAAAAGGAGCGCCGCTCGAATTAAAAGAAAACGTCGGCCGCGCTTCGGGGGTCGCGCCGAGGACCTTCCCCCTCGCGCAGCAGGTAAAGGGTGCAGAGGTCGCCGCGCCCGCCCCGCTAAGGCGAAGCAGGCCCCGCTCGCTCGGGCGCGATCGCGTGCTCCGAAAAGCGCGCGCTCCGCCGCCGACGCGCGTGGGCGTGTGTGAGCGCGCACGGGGCATGCCTGCCTGAATCTTGGCTGCGCGCGCGATGCGCAGAGGCCGCGGCTACAGCGGGGAGCGACGGTGAACTCGCGGCACAATGCTGGACCGGGAAAAAGGCAAAAAGAAAAAAACAGAAGAGATCACACGGCGATCGCGAAGCTGAAAAGAAAAAAAAAAGATAAATCCGTCATGACTGCCCCCTAGCAAAACGGGAAAAGGGTTGGGCGAGCGCTGCCCGATCCCCGAAATAGCCCTCCCGCGAATGCAGAATAACGCGTGCTGTATGCAGACTATACAGCGTGCACGCATGTACACAGGCGCAGCCGAGAGAGAGACAGCGGCGCGGTACGTTGACGCGAGACAGACAGGCGGCCAGGCAGGACGACATCCCGAGCGCGTGCATAGTTATAATAATACACGGGGGTGCGCTTGAAGAGAGCGCCAGGGCATGCACGCATTCGCCTACACGCATGCGTGAGCCCTTCGTGCACGCTTTTCATGCGCGCCGCCCCACACTGCAGAGTGAGCGAGCTGAATGGTGCGCGGCCCCGCCCGCTGAATGAGCCGACGCCGCTTCTGACGGCTGTCGGGACGTCAACGTGCTTTCGCTGCCGCCATATGCGACACGCAGTGCAGCGACAACCTGCCATAGAAGCCAGTCTGTGACAATGCGGGAAACAGATGCGCGCGGATAAAAACAAGGGCGTGGGAGAGACTGCGGGGCAGCGTCGCGTATGCGTAATTATTATTCGCGCACCCATTGTGTACATGTGGCGCTCCGTCGGAGGACAGTGCGGGGCGATTTCTTTTTGAGCTCGAAAACGACAGCGCGTCGGGCGTCATCGATGCTATCTGTGTGAATACAACTGACAAAGGCGTCCTTGTAGCGAACTGCGCGCGCTAATTATATGTGACCGGACGACGACGGGGACGGAGAGCCCGAATAAAGGTGAGGACCTCGCGAGGTCTCTTGACGTCTACTGACGGCTGCGCTGGCTGCCCGTCGCAGGAGCGAAGAAGGTGGCAGACATCCATTATCGGGAGGGGTAAAAAAACAAGGAAAAGAAGGTAGATCAGCGGGTTGCACAGAACAATCCTCGTATGCGCAGCAGCAACTCGTCAGAAAAGCATATTCGAATGACAGCCACGCAAGCTAAGAAGCGAAAGGGTGGGGGACTCTCGAAAGAGGCCGGTGGAAGAGGGTGCACATTTTGAACTTCGTTCTCGGAAATAAAGGAAGGGACAGTGCGGTTCTTCGATTAAAAAAAAAAATGCTCGCTGAGTACAGGTTGTCGACGTACGCAAAGGATAATAAGGCGTTTGCAAGCTCCCATCCTACCACGTAGTAGCAAGGTGCGCTCATCAAAATTACGATGTGCGCACTTGCAAAAGCTCCCGATTTTTCCAGGCTATAAGATGACGGCTAGATAATATAAATATTGCATTCCAATTCTATTCCGCCGGCATCATCCGCCGTGGCAGCGCGCTGTTCCGGTCAAAACGTAAAATGAGGTAGGTGGCGGCACAGCCTATCACGTGGGACAAAAACGGCATTGGTACCCGAGGTTTAGCGTCTCGCAGATACACATGGGGCTATGGGGGACGCCGTAGTGAGGGGCTCCTGAATCATTTAGGCCACTTGGGTGTTCTTCAACGTGCGCTGACATCGCACGAAAGTTTTATCGAAATACGGCCGCCGCAAATGGAATCGAACCCGCGGCCGTGGTTTATCGGCAGACGAACGACAAAGGAATATAACGGGAACAGAATGGTTATATTATCCCGCGGACTGGCTACATCTCGTCGCTGACGATGGTGCGGCCCACTTGAGCCGATGACGAAGGGATACAAGGATTCGAACCGAATCTGCATCATATTGCCTTCAGTTACATGAATTTCGCTACCCCAAAGCCGCACGCAATTAAGCACACCGAAAACCGCGTACTTTCGACCAAGTGACACACGGAAGTAACCGGAACTTCGCTGCTTATATCCCCGATTCCCCGGTGCGGGATACCCAGACTTCACGGTGCCGGTGAAATTCTGAGCCGGGATCAGTATTCAATTCCCGTTCCATTCAATTACCGCTCTATTCGCCCTTGGTCGCTGGGCTGAGCCACGTGCTATCTCCCATTAGGATGAGCCAGTCGACGCATTGGGCCGAACGCCGAAGGTGAAAACAAATGTCTGCATTACAGGGGGGCCCAGACCGCAGCGTTGTCCGTGGCGCCACCCCGAGAGCACTGAAACATTCACGCGGCACACAGCGGACGCATCGAACGCGCGGCAGCCACGGAGGTCGGCGCAAGAACGCACACAGGGCATAGTACACACGCAGCCCAGGCCCATCCGTCAGCGCCGGCCGGGAGAGGGACTCATTAACGCCGCGCCGCGCAAACGAAGCGGCCCGATGCGCACGCGCGCGCTGCTGCTCGTCAAAGAGTGTGCGCACGCTGGACGTCCATCATACAGGTCGGCTCGCGCCGCAGAATAATAGGCACCGAAGAGCCCCCGACGTTGCGGCGCTGAAAAAGAAAGGAAGACAAGAACGAACGGTGTCGGTGCCGTTACACCGAACAGCATGTGACCCATCCGGAGTTCCTCAGGACGGCGTCAGCGCACGTGTCGCTTTCGATGCCCCGGCTCTCGTATACATATAGTGTGCGGCGGGTGCCGTGCGTCGCCCACTCAAACAGTGAGCGGCAGAGAAGCTACCCCGCACCACAGAAACGTCTTGTACTTGACCGAAGCTTACGCACAAGGTTCCCGCGGTGCCCCGGAAGCAACCGTATACTGTGAAGTTTTCAAGGGAAAAAAAGAACGAAACCAAAGAGAACGCATCCCATGCACGCCTAGCGAAAGAGGCAGGTAAACGCACGGAATCCAGCACCGGGGCATCACTATCCCCTACCCTCGCTCGCGAGAGCCATTCGAGACGACCGCGCATGCCAACTACAGTATTCACACTCGTGAAAGCAGCAACATTCTACAGTGAACCAAGAGTAAGCTTCAGACCACCGCCCCGAGAAAGAGGCAAAGACTCGACCCTTCCTCAACGTTCTCGTTCGGGGGCAGCAGTTGGGAGGCAAAGGTTTGCCGTTACGGTTATATTACCCCGCTGGCGCCATTTAAGCTTTTTTTTACAATGCTCCTCATACAAACAGTTATAACGGCCGTTAAATTTGTAATAACAATGAATGGCCGTTAAAGTTAGAGAGCGTTCGTTGTACGAAGTAAGCTATAGCTATCCCAAGCATGCACGGTCATCGTCCGGATAAGAGGTTCTGCGCTTCAAAAGACGAGCTCTTTGTTGGGAGTCGGGGGCGAAGAAAACGCCAGTCGGCGGCGCAATTTAGCGGCTTCTGTCACGGGCGAGGAAAGACGGAACGCGGCAAGCGGAAAGAACCGACATCAGTGCCGGCGCCCGCGAAAATTCTTGGCGCATACCTCACACCGCCGCAGACGGCAAACGAAAATGCACCCACAAAGTGTCTGTCCAAAACATAACGGGAAGCACATAACGCGCGTCTCAATTCCGCACATACCACAGTGTGTATATACGCTCCTCCGTCCGTATATTGTACCGCTCGCTCGGCACGGCCTCTGAGTCGAGAAAAAGCGCGTACTGTGGTCGCGCTCTTGATGGTGTTCCCAGACCCCGACGGTGTCCTCCACAATGGGCGCAGGGCGCCAGCCCGCTGTCCAACAATTACTTACCGGATGATATTACATTCCTAACGCAATGGAGCCGCGAGTTTTGTTCCCTACGTTTTGAATTCTATCGTGCCTTCTCGAAAGGCGCGCGAAGTGCCCAACAAAGAGGCTCGAGGAAATTACCCCCGCAGAGAGACCCGCGCATAGTACGCCTCCTTGACGAAGCCAAACACACGAATAATGTACGAACTCGCCCAACCCGGCAGAGCCAGCTCGACATGAGACGTCAATGCTTCGCCATTCCTCGGAAAGCCGTCTCCGTCCGGTAAGCTCGGATGGCGACGACGACGCGAACCGACGAGGGAAACAATTACGAGCTCTACGCTGATCCGTTCGGCGATGACCTGAAAAGTAGCTCGCTTCCGCCAATACCCACGCACGCCAGCTTGGCGCGCGAATCAACCGAGGCCAGTGGCGCAGCCCATACGTCGCCCTGTTGCTAGGAGCTCGATACCGGACGCGCGTGCTTCCTCGCAGGGGGGGAGTATTCGCCGAAACGCCGCTTCTTGATCGCTTCGCGTTTCGTCCGTCGATGCTAGCAACCCGACGCGGCGCGAGTCCGACTCATTTCGAAACGCGATTCGCGACTACTCCTCTTCTTACAGCCGAGGGGCAGAGAGCGTACACGTATAACGTTCTTGCGGGCTAGTTGGTTCACTGCAGAAAAGACTAGTACAGCGCGAATGGGACAGGACAGGAGAACGAGGAACACAGACGACAACACAGGCGTTCTCGTATTCTGTTCCATTCGCGCAGTACTAATCTTTTCTGCACGTATAGGCTGGCAACATGCCGCGCACAAAACGGCCGAGGAAAACACGCCGGCCGGCCGGCCGGCCGGACAGAACGCGCATAACACCACGCTAAGAACGAGGAAAAAAGAGTTAGAAAGGATAAAGAAACAGCGAGGGAAGAACAAAAGGCACGAGCGCTTTCCCCAATAACGGGGGCCCCCCTCCCTTCATGCAGCCGATGCCCATGCCCCAGCCCGGGTCGACGACTCTGCAACAAGCAGCATGCCGCGAGCGCAACGAGCACGCGCCGCTGGCCACGCTCAGAGCAAACACTGTCGCGGCAACGCGTGCCACGGGGAAACAAAGCAGCCGCACGAGGATGGCGGGCGTAGGCTTAGCAGTTGTCCTGTCGGCGAGACACGCAGCGGCGGAGGTGGAGCGAACAGAGCGGGCGAAAAAAAAAGAGAAAAGATCAGAGAGAACACGGCGGGGTTCCCGGGTCTCCGAGGCGCACAGACTTTCCAAAGAGCGGAGCAGACGACGTCCCGGAGCGCCAGCTAGGCCCCGCATGAGTAGCCAAGCCGCGCGAACGCGTGGAGCGCTCCGGTTTCGGCGACGCGTCGTCCGCATACGCGTACAAGAAAGGGCGCACGAACACAGGCGCTCCCCTCTCCCTTTCCCTTTTCGGTGCACAGGTGGACACATACCGCGACCGCGCCAACCGCCGTCGCCGCAGTGGACAGCGTCGGACAAACTTGCGCGAGGAAAGAGGAAATCGGCGCCCAAAACACAATGAAGGGGAAGCTGCCGGAGGCTGTGAACGCGGAGAGGACAGCGCAGCCTCACCAGGAAGGCACGGTTGGCAGAGGACGCCGTGCGGCTAACCGCGGCTCCAAATGTGGAGCTACGGGCAGCATCTCGCGCTGCATGCACGGTACGCATTAGCATAAACGCGAGAAACGCCTCCTCCAGACGAAGATCGACTGGGAGCTGTGGCTTTGGAAGATATGTGCTCACGGTGAGCGAGACCCGAGGAGAATTTCGGTGTGAAACATAGCTTCTTCAAACTACCCGCCGTAAGAACGGGTTACGATATCCAAGCATCGATGCATTTAATCCCCAAATTTCTGCACACCCACCGATCTTTCCTTGACATCTTGCAGCTGTGTAGATCTCTAGGGAGCTTTAAAAAGGCCTTCAAAATTTGCATACTGTCTTATTCCAAGTCGTGAGTATATTCAATGCCTTTTTTCATGCCAAAACTGTGCACGCGTTCGAAAACTTGCTAAATTGTGTTGGTGTTTTTATAAGCGTGCATTTTTTTTAATACCACTTGTGTAAGAATGTAGCACTTGTACTTGCCGACCAGTGCAGGCCGACCAGTGCAGGTCGTCAGGCAGGGAGCATCTGCCTTTTGCCCTGTTATCCGGCACCGAACTGTGTCTGAAAGAGTGCTCCAAATAAACGAATTAAACAAGTCTCGCCGCTATATATCTTCAAATTAGACATGGTTTCAGATGCTGTATGGCATGGACTACGAAATCACATTCCACCCGAGCAACATATAAAAAGCTGAGAAAGAAGAAAAAAAAATCTCCATACCGTCGTTTAGCTGTATACCTAAACGTGCTGCGGCTATGCGACGCAGAAACTGTTTTCGGGGCTAAGCGAAAACCGAGGCGGATAAGCAAAAACAAAGGCAACGGGGAAAACGGCCGGGAGGCGCCCTTCCGCGTTCGCTGCCTGCGCACAGCCCGGTCGTCATTAGTCCGCACTGTCGGCTTCGCAATCGCGCGCGCATCAGCCGAAGGAGAAGCATCGCGACGGGTGCTCGTTAAGGGGATGGACCGGAATCGATTGTCTGTCTGCCTCACCGTCGATGACCCAGATGTCTGCTGTGCACTGTATACGAGGGGCGCGGCTGTTGCGCATACAGAACAGGTGAGGAGGAGGCATTACGGAAATTATCCGCGTTTTGGTCGTTAACCCGCACGCCAGACAAACGGAACGGAATCGCGACGCCGCGCGAAAGGAGAACCGCGAGAAACCTCTATGGAAATCGGAGATGCGGCGACCGAGCGATAGCCGCACGGTATTCCCGTGCGCCGACTACACAGCCGAGATGCCTTTGGAATTGGATTAATTGCACGGAGTAAGGTGAGATTAAAGGGTCGCTGATGAAAAACCGAAGTAGGGCCTGTGTTGATATGGTAGCGCGTTCTAAGGACCAAGAGACCAATACAAAAACGGAAACGAAGCTTTTTATAAGCATAAAGAAAAGAAAAAAAATGACAAACAGGTGGCGCCATCACCGGCCGATTTTGCAGTTAAACTGCCTGCGTCGACAACGCCACTGACTTCAAAACGGCTGCAACGAGCCCTCGGCGTGGACGTCGAGTTTTAACATGGTGACGGAAGTTTCAAGATTGGCATCTTTTTAGCCATAAGTAGATTTCTTACTGCCGAACAAACGCTTACATATTTAGAAAGAGTAAGAGAACCAATTTGTGTTCAGAAGAATAATTTACGGAGGTTTCCTCCGCATTCCGTTGAACTGCAGGCAGCTTAGGTTGTAGTGGACGGTTCCCTGGTGTAACTGCGTCAATACAAAAGCTACAACTCGTAAAAGACACTACGCTCCCTATACACCAAATGGACGCCGGTCAACAACACGGCCCAGGTGAACCTGGGTCGTCACGCGAGAGCGATAGAGAGATGTCACAGAGTTCTCGGGGTGCTACCTGCCCCGACACTGAAAAACTCTCGCAAACCTATCCAGCACAGCTATCTCGCTCTGAATTCTCCTTAATTGCGCCCTACGTATACGGCCCCTGCCGGCACTCGTCGATGCGCACGGGCAAACAACTAAGACAATTACGCATGTAAGCAATTTTGCATCGCCGGTTCTCTCTCCGGTCGCTTAATTCTATCGCGGTTGTGCATCCCGTGTATCGCGAGAGTCCGGAAAGACGCCCATGCAGTGAGGAGCTCGAGGCTGCAGAGACGCAGCGCGCGTCGTGTTCGCGCTCGTTATCGTTACAGCACGGGGCGCGCATACGCTGCTGGATGCGGGCGGAGGCACGGATGAAGAAGCCGGCTGCTGCTGCTGCCGAAAAGCGCTCGCAATCGGACCGTGCGAAAGCCGCCACCGAGATAGGCCGAGGAAGAAGAGCGAGGCAAATTAGCCCGCACAGCGAGCTCGGCTAACAGCGCCGGCCACTTCCGCCTCGGAAGCGAGCGGGCGACGACCATCGGCCGATGGTGGCCCGCCTTTTTTTAAACGCGCGCTCAAGGAGGTCCACGCACCCGGGGCTACCACATTCGTTTCGATCTCACGGATGAGAGAAATGATGAGGAAATACAAAACACGTGCGCGGGAGGGAAAAAAGAACATTTTGCAACGTTGTTCAAAGCATCAAGAAGCGCTAGCGACGACTATACGGAGGCGGCATAGCCGCCCCAAGCTGACGGGGCGCCGCAAATAAAACCCAACCCAAATCTGAACTCTCCGCACTGTTTTACATCATTTCAAAGTAACATAAGAGTAACCAACCAGCTAATGCTATCTGAGGTATTCACGTGACGTCAGGGGCGCCATTTTGCTGTCCAGCGCATAGCTTCAGCAGTGCAGGCCGGAGCATGATGCGATAATCCCGTTAGACGCGCCCGCAGCCTTTCGCCGTGCTAAACATACAACAAAATGGCGGCCGCTGTGACGTCAGCGCTGCAGGCCGGCGCCACCGTCCGCACCGAGTAAACATAGGCCTTTACACGTATGATATGCGTTGCGCTGGTAAGTATTGATAAAGTTGGGGTTATGCCATCACATTTTTGATGCTAACTATGGGAGAGAGAGAGAGAGAGACTCTTTAATGAAATGCAGAGAATTTAGCCGGCGTTTAAAAATCGCTGGCATGCTACTCTGCGTAGGAAGGGGAATTTGGGAGAAAAGGACAGTAGGAGAGCAGCGTGGAAGAGGTAAAAGAAAAAAAAAACGAAGATAAAATGCGGCCATGAAATGGGTACTAAGGATGCAATGGCGAGTATTGATGTAACCTATGGAATGATGGAGCGCATAGTCCGACAAATGGGTTGACGAAGTTCACTGCATGAAGAATGCATGAAGGTAACGTGCAAGTGAATTTAGAGCTTATCTAGATGTCCAATGTCTTTTAAATATGAAAAAAGAAAGTTCATTGCAAGTCTCTGTTGCTTGAAGCAGGCTGAGGGACCTAAAACTTTGTCCATTGTTAGGGGCACTGGGCAGAGCTTCTGCATGCAATGTTCATAGTACGCACGCTCGTTAGCATACGCAGGGCATACAAGTAGGATATGTTCCACAGTTTCTACCGCGGCACAATTGTCACAATGCGGACTGTTCGTTTGTCCAAAACGGTATCGCAAGCGGTTTGTATATGCAGAAACTATGGGAGTCCGTGGCTTGCGTCCGTAGCTGTTATCGCCTCGAGGCGTAAGCGGGATGGCACAATGGATGCCTCAAAAATAGCGCACAGCTGCCGCCCGCCACAGGCGCTACACGCTTGTTGCGTGAATCGTGGCGATTCGAAAATCACTGGTCAGTTGGTTCGGCTCATGGAGCTTTGTCTGTCCCGTATACCACATTTTTATTTTTAGTTCCCTTGTTTCTCTAACAATGGCTGCGTGCATAGCGTGATAAAAAAAGAAAAGAAAACAGACTTAGTCGCAATCGTGTACCCTGAGACTGTTCCGCGCAGAGATACTGGAGTAAAAAAAAAACTGAAAAAAGAACCATTGAGCCTTAAAGCCCAGTCAAGAGCGACAACAGGGTGCGTCTCGAAATATGACAGAAGATTTCTGTTCTGACAGCACTGTGTCGCAACATCAGCCATGCACAGGGAACGCTGTAGTTCTGTCCAGCTGCTGTCCGCAATATACAAAGAGTTGGACAATGCTTTAATTTTAATGACAAGGCTAACCTGACCAAAGGGCGCCATGGCTAATGTGTGAAGTCTGCCCTAGTTGGGGTGAAAGGGCCACTTCCCCAAACAACTTCGCACCAGGGAATGCCGGCACCAGGCCGCGGGAAAGCTTGTATACACACAGCAGAAAACTATGCACTAACTAGCCACCGAACAAGCGCATACGCGACACCGCGAAAATTTATCTTGTTAAATAAAAAAAAAAAGACTCCCAACACCTTTATTTTTTTTTTTAACTGGCACAGTTCTAGTCAGCCGAGTTGAATGCCCGATTATCCGCTGCAGGTCTCCGGACATGGGCAAAGAAAAAGCCTCTACTACAGACCGACAGTCAGCCAAGCATGTGCGGCGTTGCAACGAAGGCCTTCAAGCGGCGCTTCCAAGCACCCGATGAGCACAAAACGACCGCGGCGACTGCCTTCTCGCCAGACGTGCTCTCGCACCGTGTATGCGTGGCGAATCAACGTCAATGCTCCTCGTTTGGGACAAATGGCTTCTAATGCTTTCCGTGAATAGACGTCAACGCAGCACACACACTGCCCGCAGAGAAATGGGTCAGCACAGCGCGTCGACTGCGCACTGATCCTCCTCCGCTGTGGCGGGGCGCGGCAACGAGAAACAGGAAGCTGCAGAGTCGCCGGGAAGTGTGCGGTTGACGGCGGATGCCGGTCGGCACCTCTCAGGCACAGATAGCTTCTTCGCTGGCTTGGAACAAGGACCTCGCAAATTACTTGTGGCCTTCTTTGCGTGAACAAGTGCTCATCCTTCTCTCTCTCTCTTTACATAAATGCAAGGCATCTGTGTGACTGCCCAGCTGCCAACCCCCCCATTGCGATGCCCTCTGTTTTTCGAACGCGATTTTCAAAGGTCAAAGGCCTTTCAGCGTTTCTCCCAGCACATCTACCAAAGAAAAAAAAAAGGGAGGGTGGGGGGGGGGGGGGGGGGGCTAAAGGAACCAAGAAGTTGCTTGTAGCGCGAATTCTTAAAAAAAAAAAAATACGGAATACTTAACAGCACATAAAGAATTGTAAAATGCGCGGCTTCTTCTCTCTCGCTGCCGCGAGCAATTAGCCATCTCTGCCTTTTCCGAGGCCGCTGCGGTGGTCTAAGTGGAATTAGGAACTGCAAACAGTAAAGAGAGCTGCAACCAAGACTCTAAAACTAACAATTAGAGCACACAGGTTTTCCCCGATAAAAGTGATAGTAGAACGCTGCCTAGTCTGATTATGCTAAGCAACACATCGTGATAACAGATAAACAGTGCGTGCGCGCGTGTGAGTGTGAGAAACAGGCGAACCCGCCAAATCCGGAGCGGTTGGCAACCATAGTCGAGAAATGGTAAGACCGCAGCGACTATCCACGTTTCCTGTATCCCGGTGCAATAAAGCGGGTTAAAGTGGCCGCTCTCTGGAAGTTTTGTATATAGAAAAACGACGTAAAATTTCATTCTTTCCTTGATGATTTTTTTTTTTTTTAGGAAAGCAATTGGCGCAGTAACTGTCACTTGTCGGTGGACACGCATCAATCCGCCCCTACAACAGTGGCGACAGTGCAAAAGACGCGACGAGAAGGCGACCGAAGACACGGACGTATGCGACCGCAAAACTATACCGTTGCTAGCGTTCGCCACCGAAGTCAACCAGCCGCACCGCTAGAAACACTCCGCAGGGCAAAAGAAGTACGCGACTCAGGAGTCAGGGCAAGCACTGCTGCTCGTTGTTTTGCTCCGAACGAGGTAAACGGGAGCCACCCCTCCGAGCAAGCAAATCCCGCCGGCTCAGCGGCGGAGATCGATCGATCGGCGAAGGCGCGCTTATCATTTCCAGCATAGCGGCACGAGAGTTCGACCGAAACACGGGCCCCTACGGCACTCGCCGAGCGTTTGTTACCTCGGAGGATCGCCCTTGCTCGGGCAGCTTTATCGGAAGGCAACACCTCTTCCGAGCAAGAAGAAACGTCGGGCCCAACGATCTCCGCAAGCGACACACAACGCCGCTTCCCCAGCGTGGTGCGCGATAAACGAACGGTTGATGCCGGGGGGAGTCTGCGCTTGTCTGCGCTTACCCGCGCATCGCCGCTGAATCTGGGGCGGGGAGCGGCGGATCGCACTGCAGGGCGTCCATGAAAGGGGCTTTACCGCCTCACTACTCGGTGGCATTGTTGCCACTGCCGTTTCTTATAACTGATGTTAAGGCTGGCGTGGTGCACCCCTTTTGTGCGACGCGCGCTCCTCATTGTCATTCCCGGAGCGGAGAAGGTTACTTTGTCGAAAGCGGTTCGCACGTCCCCAGCCAGCGATCTCGCTCTCTCTTCCAGGGACAGGAAATGTCGGTAGCGGATGCCAGGTTTGTAGAACCAGGCAGGTGAGCAAACAATCTGATACGCGGCGCGCAACGGAACACCGGCGGATCTGAGCAATATTTTGCAGCGCCTTTCGCCGGCTATTGGTGCGCGCGTGGCACATCCAAGAGCAAATGGCAGTGTTCCCAATCAGGCACGTGGATCACTTCCTCTCCTGCAGCCGAGTTTGGGAGGAAACAAGCAACGTGCCTAAGCGTATTGTGCCGCCTCTAAGGGGCATAACTAGTCCACGAAGTCACGTGTGAAGCCCGATGAATATTAGTGGCCCAAGGCAATTTGGAAAAAAAAAAAATGCTCCAGTGACAACTGTGCTTCCTAATCCTCTGAGTTGACTCATTCATCGCTCCTTTGATTGATTGATTGATCCTTGTAACTCGAAGCAGCAGCATTGCCGATTATGAGTACAGTGCACGCTGCGGACGGCGCTGGAAATCAGTAACGTCCACCGCCATGAAGTCACTAGACGGGATTTTTTTTTTTTTGGGGGGGGGGGGGGGGGGGAGCGGTTCCGCCGTAGCCACATTGTAGACGGCATTACGCGTACCACTGCCAGTAGAAACTCGTGCACGTATTGCACGCAGACACCGTCATCCAGAGCGGCGAAACGAAATGGCACGAAGAACACTCGAAGAAAAAAAAAAAAAAAACTACCGAGGAAGACACCTAGCAGCTCTTCTGAAGGCATACACGAACGAGGTATCGCAAAGTGCACAAGTGAACCGAAAGTCAGCTGCATGCGGTGTTGAGAGCTGCGGAAGACACGCCATGGTCGAGCTGTGCTCACGACAAAGCACGTCAGGGTTGGTATTGCGCGTGAACCGCAACTATACACCACGTGAAGACGGGCTGTAGGTGGCGCACAATTACGCAACGGCGCTACGTTTCGCCAACGTTTATTTCCACTGGCACATAACCATCGCTGCACCTATCATGCGAAGGTTAGTACTGAGTAGCACTGAACATGTTCCGAAAGATGTCCACACTGATCAGGCCCGTAAATATACAGAAGTATACATGTTCCATGCAGTTGTCTAGACGCACACCTGTGCGCAAAAGTGGAGAGACCACACAAACTGACAGAATACGCGCCCGCGCCTTCTCAGGGTGCAACGCCTCTTTTCCAATATATGCACAGGGTGCCTGACCAAATATACCTTTATATTTTATGCCTTTATACGCACAAAAACCGCACTCACCGCCATTCGCATCGTCATTCTATGCTGTTGCGCACGACTGTACCTCAGTACTTCCTTATTCTGACGCATCAGTGCTAAAATCATCATTGATGCACCCTATTACCCTCCGACAGTGTTCGGCATTGCATCGCGTAGTTGGAACCACACAGCAGCAAAATCAGAATCCATTAAATTCCAATTTCGCAACAGGCGTCCCGACGGAGACTGCGATATTATCGCAGAAAGAACACGCGCACGCCATTGCAGCCGTAGCGACAAGATCGGGTTGTAGATTTAGATGACACATGTCTGCGATATGGGCAATAAAGAAGCGGAAATTGGAAGTGCATTATAGACGATCAATCTATATTGATGTGCCAGAGTATCCGTTAGCATTAGTGCAGCCCCAGACTAAGCAGCCGCTGACGGGTTGAGACCGTGCGAGCGGGTGTAACACCTCGAATCTCCTCTCCACTCTCATCCACCTTAACTTCATGAACCCCCTCCTACTTTCCCTCTCACCACTTTGCCACCTGCCAACTGAGGCCTCAGACGGACGGACAGATTTTTCCCAAGCGGTAGTTCTAATGCGAAAACATTAAAAGATCGGCTTGCAGATTTAGGACGCACATACAAGTCTCCGAAATGAGCATCAAAACGGCGGAAAATGGAAGTGCTTTGCTTCGGGGGCTCTTGCATGACTAACAGCGCCAGCACAGCCTTGCTGTTCGCGTGCAGGCAGCATTTGCTTACCCGAACGAAGCAATTAGACTGACGCCGAGGTTAACGTTCCGGCATTTGCATACGCAAACGAGGCGGTTGTCCGGGCTGGAAAAGGAAACGACTCGTGCAGGAGACTAAACGAGTTGGGGCGCCAACAAACAAAGTGAGAGTGAACTCTTGACAACCAGCGTAGACAGCAGCTGCAGTTTCCGCGTGAAAGCCAAGCGCGCGCTCGGCGAGGCTGAGGAGGAAAAAGCGGCTTATCCCAGACGAGCAATCATCCCGGATAACGAAACGCCACCAACGACGAGAATCCCTGCTCTTCAGCCTGGCGCCTTCGCCAAGTTCCGCTCTCCTCCGAGGGTAAGAAGAAGGATGGAAGAGCAAAAAACCGCAACCACAGCAGGACAAACAGCCGCATTATTCCCTCGCCCTCTGGGGGCAAGCCCGGCGGCCAGATGGGGCCTCGGGCAAGGTCGACCGTCGTCATCCCGCAGGGCGAAGAGCGACCGTTAGAACACGCTCGGCTGCATACGCGCGCAAGACCCGCCTCAGCGGGACGCCGCCGTCGCTACCCCGAGACACCTAGGACCGCGCTCCCCCATGCATCCCTCGGACGCAGGCCTTCCTTTTAAAAGTGTGCAGCGTTGCGACGCCACACCGCTAGCCACAATGACACACGCAAATGAACGGCGCCTCGTTCGATGGCGCCTCTGAAACCGTGAATATAACCCGATGTCGTGACTGGTCAGCTGAACGGCGTCCACCAATCGCAAATCGTTCTTACGTCCCGAGCAGCTCCAACTGGGCTTCCAGCTGGCCGACGCTAGGCTCCGGCTCCAGCAACGGTGCACGGTTTTAGAGTAAAGAAGGAGCGTGGCAGGACGGCTTCGGACGGCGGCGTTTTGGACGGGTGCCAAGACGAGCCCCCCTCGTTCCACGACAAGGCGGTCTCCGCCACGGAAGGGCGGCGATGCCGCAGCTACACAGTTGACGCCGCAGCCGGCGCGAGGGCCCACATAACACACACACGGAGCGACCAAGAGCCAAGAGGGGCCCCCGCGCCTCGCCCGTTTGGGCGGCCATTAATTTCGCGGTGGCGGCGCAGGGCGTCCCTTTCTCCGCGTCCCGTCCGCAAACAAGTCGCGTGCGAGCCGTTACCGCCGAGCGAGGTTTCCTCCCCCCCCCCCCCCCCCCCCCCACCCCACCTCGGGCTGTCGGAAGTTGGAACACGTCTATGTATACACGCGCGTGCTCGTTGCGCAGTCGACGCCGGCAGCCCGCGCGTGCCCGCGCAGAGGGGGGGGGGGGGGGGGGGGGGGGGGGTTGCGAAATTTGAGCACTCGGACATGATTGATACAGCCGTCCCCTCGACAAGTGGGCCACTTCCGCGTCGCGTCCGACACAACGCTTCGCAGATGAGGCGAGGCGCTGCCCCGCGAGGAAAGTGGGGCGAAGTGCCGCCGCCGCACGGGCACATACGTCTTCGTCGCGAGGGGCCAGGATTGGATGCGCGCGCATTTGTAGACAAAAGTTCGCACGCTGTTTGGCTCTCGTCCCGACCGACGCTAAGGGCGCCGCCGCCTTTTGAGCGTAGGCCCCGCAAAGCGCGGGCGATTAATGAATGCCCGCGACAGGCTGGCACGCAATGCGTTCGTTGCCAACTTCGAAGCTGCGACGCTTCCTGCCGTGCACGGCTGCAAGCGTCGCCTGATGAAAGGAAGTTTGGTGAAATCAAAGAGAGTTATGTAGCGCGCCTTAACGGGACGCTGGGACAGGAAATTGCGAGGCGGGTGAACCAAGGCATACCTGCTCCCGAGTAGCTCAGGGCTCTCGGAACAAGACAAATTGACGACAGTTGCGAATACGCGAGCACGGGATGACGTCACCAACCAAGTCCCTTCGGTGACACGCGACGATGCGAAACCACCGCTAAGACAGAGCGGCGGCTCAAGTTGGCGCACACGTCGTAAGCTCGTGCGGAGTCACAAGACCGTCGACAAACAGGCTGGACATCTCGGGACTCGTAAATAACGGCGCTGGCAAATTCCGGCCGACTGAGCGTGCCGTCGCGAAGCCCTGGAATGAAGCTAAGGCAGGCGATCAGACATTAGTCGCAGACTGAGGGCCTTTACGAAGGCTTAAAAGAAAGGCGACGGCAAACAAATGCCCACGCGTGTTCTCGCCACAGACCGCTGGAAATGACTTCGACTTGACGGACGTGCGGTTTCCAGTCGGTCGCTGCTGCGATTCGCGTATCTGGTGAGCCCTTGTACGATAAGAACCATGTATGGCATGTTCTCGAGTGCGTATGCAGATAAGAAAGGTTGGCAAGACATTATCGCGCCTCAGCGAGACAACTACATCACCGCGACTCAAGAATAAACAGCAAGAAGCATGCGGTGTTTCCGATCCTCCGATGATTCCCTGCTTCCTATACATAGCACAGCAGCGAGCCATGACGGAGAAGACGTTCTTCCTGCTCGTCCGGAGACCAACGCTGCGCAGAGGTGCCGGTCCTGCTCGACTCGTGGACGGGTCGACATAGTTGCGCATGCGGCTGAAGTCTATAGGGTGGTGAATAGAAAGAGTATATGGCCATACGTCGGGCACCGTTCCGACTCCGCATTTTAAGACAACTGCGGAAGAAATAAAATAGCATACGCGTTCGTGCATAACGTGACACAGCATAAATGCGGAGGACGTAATTAAGTGCTTAAAAAGCAGGCTTTACGTAAGGGCCGCTCCTAGCAACAACATAAAAGCCAGCTCCTTCCCCCTCCTTCAGCGGATCCCACGCAATTTGAGCCGTTTCGCTCCCACTTCACAAAAAGAGCATCGAGCGGTTGGGGGTCGCCCACAACAAAAACTAGCCCGCAACGTACATCGAAGATAAGCTTGCAGCACAATGCTGTGATAATTAGCTCCTCGCCGTTGTTCTAAACGCAACAAGGCGCACTGCTCACACGGCCAAAATGCCCAGCAATGTTCTGCTGCCGACGACGCCTGCTCTCTGCACCTTACGCGAGCCTTTTGCACTCGCCTCCTCAGGCCCCACGAATTTCAGACAGAACGGAGCCTATATACCAAGGGCGTAGAGGCGGTGGACTCAGTTTTCTGCTGTACAGACACGACGACGTCGCCACCCTAGCGCGAAAAAGCCCGCAACGCAGCCTGCGCCACATGGGTTACGCACAGCGCGATAAACCGTGCCGCCACCAGCGAATGCGGAAGTGCGTCGCGTGCGGCGCCCTCTGACCGCCCTATCGCACCCAATTTGGAAGCGCGCGAGAGACGTCGGTCGCGCGCTCTAAGGGCAAGAATCGGGGCAGGCCCCACCCACGACTGCGGGGCTCGGCAGCTGCTGCCTTTCCCGAGCCAGCTGCCGACGCTAGGGATAGGTCCAGCAGCCGGCACAGCCACTGCACGAGCCGATTTGATACAGCGCGTGGCCCCCTGCCGAGACTCGATGCACATTAGAAGGGCTGCTGGCTGCATCCACCGCGTCGAGTTCACGGCGCTAAAGGGTTCACCAGTGGCAGTGTCCATAAGAAATACATGGGAACTTTCAGAAGCTATACCATGTCTAAACATGGCTCGATTTTCATGAGGTTTGTGGCAGCGTTTTCGTCTTTAGTGAATAGAGGAAATGCTGCGGACAGATTTTATTGTTTAAGTTTCATTTTTTTATTAATTAGACGCAAAGTTCCAGAAAAATGGTGCTTTTAGATATGTCGAACCTTCATGTCATCTTGGGAAAAAACTACGCCAAATATCAAAATTTCGTCCGCAACATTTCCTCCCTTTTTCTTTCTTGATTGTTAGGCCGCAATTTTTATCCATATCGAACCTAGTGTTTGTATTTTACAGGCTCTGAAAGTTGTGTATGTATTTTCTGCGGGGATTTGAATTTCGCGCTAAAATTTTACTAGTGCGACGTGGCTCCACCTGGCAACAAATTATTTTGTCGCTACTACACTCTACCACCAACTTCTTGCTTGTCTGTGTTCGTGCGCACACTTTTTTTTAGAACCTGGACGAACTTGATTTCTTTCTTTCCTTTTTTCTTGCTTGGGCTGTATTTCGAAAGGATTCTGCTTTTCTTTTTCTCTCGAGCTTGTGGTGCGAAAAGGAAGCCGGATGCAAGGCCACACCCAAAAGCACCTCACCCCCCACCCACCCCTCCCACAGCACACACAGCACACACAGTAAGGCATTGTTCGCACCAAAGCCCAAGTGAGTCGAGTTATGGGGTCAAAAACCGGTTACTTTGTTCACGTAAACGCGCCGAGTCGAGTCAAGAGATCGGGGTTGACTCAACTCCACCCTCCTCCGATGTGCTTGTAAACGCTGCCGGGCCGAAAAAACGGAGGGGAGAGAATAATGCAAACTTGTTTTTCACTTGCGCTGTCGCACCTCTGAAGCAGCGGTGGTGTGCCTCAATCTTGGCAGTGTTGTAGGCGTTACCGAAAAAAAGTAACTAAATACGTTACTCGTTACACTAAAAAAAAAAACGCGCTACTGCCCTACGTTACCCACAAAAAAAAGGTAACGCGTTACCGTTACCGAAAAAAAGTATCGCACGTTACTTTGCCGTTACTCCATGGCAATAAATTTTATTGAGTGCGTCTTCGCTGTAAGAACTCAAGATAACAATTTTATAAAGTTCACACTTCATTTAATTCCAACTTCACAAAGGAAACAGCAGAACTCAACAAATTTACAGTAATTTTGGTGTGCTTCTGCTTACGAAATTACGCGGAAATTGTGTAGCAATAAAGAAATGCTTACATGTCATAGTTCCGGAAAAAATCTATTAGCGCACATAAACATTTTTTTTTTTTACTTGAACCTGCATAATTATCGCGAAAATGCGAGTGTTTACGTCAAGGTGTTCAAGGTCAGCTTCGCTCGCTTAGGAACTCAATAACCTGAAACGTAGCCGCAGTTGCAGATAGAAACAGCAGGTTGGCTGCAATCCCCTTTTCTGTGCTGTACCATTGTGCTCTTTCGACGGCTCTCTTGGGGCCATCTTGAAGTAAACTGGCGACATTCATGAGTTTGCTCAGAAGAGGGAATGCGAGTGTGTCGCGTGGGAACGAGATCTTTTGGCTGGAAAACAAGCTTACGCAGAAACTGACTTACAGATTTCTACAAATGGTTCATTGGTGGCTCGGCATGCGTCCACTCTTTAGAGAGTTGTGGATGTGAGGGGTTTGGGGGTGAAGACAAGTGTGTGACTGCGTGTTCGTGCTTTTTTATTTTAGTTGAGTGCGTCGTCAAGGGCAGGTGTGCGAGCCGCAACAATGGTCGTCGAGAACACCGGTACATTTTATCTATTTGCAACATCATTTTCGGCGTTTTTTTTAAAAAAGGGGCGGAGGGGGACAATTGAAATAAAAAAGTAACTAGTAACGTGACACCTCACGTTACCGAAAAATGTTAACGTAAGTACGTGACCCGTTACAGTTCCGAAATGGTAACTAGTACGTTACTAAGTTACTGAAAAAAGTAACGCGTTACCGGTAACGCCGTTACTTGTAACGCGCGCGTTACCGACAACACTGAATCTTGGATGCTACCACTGCTCGCTCGCAATGTGGTGCTCGACGCTTGGTGTCACTGCTTATGAACCGGTCTCGACTAGCTAAAATCGAGTTCATGTAAATACGCGTCGGTCGAGTTGACTTCCCTCAGCCCGACCCCCGACTCAACCTGGCGTTACTGGTTCATGTAAACAGAGCTAAGCAAGCACTCGCTTATGCAGTGCCAAAGTTAGCGTTCAGTCACCATGCATAGCTACAGGACGCTCTCGGTGCTTTTGCAAACCACACTTCTCGTCCTTTTAAGTTTCATCCAATTTTGATTTGCTTGGTGACTTGTTGGTGCTGAGAAGCGGAAGATGGGTGTTCGGCGCTGGGAAACCTCGTACGAGACTAGGCAAAGTAAGCTACAGGCTGTCACTACAACCGAGGACATGCTTCTGTAGCTATGTAAGGAAGGCTACGCGGGAATGGGAAGAAAACAGTCATAAGGCCTTGTGCTAGGAGCTCCTTTCTTTCCTTTTATTTAGAGATTGACTACATAGGTGTTCAACACAATGGAACCTTTTCCGGGTAATGTCCTGCGGATGCACCAAGCCTCTCTTCCGCCATTTTAACTGACCCCACCTGTCTGCTCGGGCGAAACCAGTAACCCCACCCTACCATTGTAAAAGAATTTTCGCAGAAAAGACTCAAGGAAGCTTAGGAAACCCAAACCGGAAATGCTAAATTGGTGGGTTACTGGGAAATGGTCCATTGTATGACCCCCCACATCCTTCTGTGCTCAATGGCTTGAGATGGGTTAACTTTTTTGTGCTTCGGTCCCCCGAACCTTGGCCACATACCTACAGAAAGTTCTGGGTCTACTTTTTGTACGCGGAAGAACGAATATTTTCGTGTCGCGGTCAAGGGTCGCGGTGTAGTTTACACACCTGGAGGGGCAATAGAACTTCCCTCCTTTTTGGGGTACTCAGGTGCTGCCATCTATCGACAGAAAAAGTTCAAATCTGAGTTGCCTTGTAGCTGGTGAGCCCTCTTAAGGTATACTCGGAGAATTCTGAAGACTCGCAAAACACGTCTTCGAATCGTAAGAAGACAAAACGAGCACAATTCACGTAGACATATGCGCAGCGGGCCGTGCATCTGCTGACGCAAAATCAGAGACGCTAACTTGAACCTGACCCTCGAGATTATGATATTGACGCTTCCCTCGAGAAGAAACAAACAGAAAAACATTCGTTTTTTGTGGCTCGTAACCAAATGTACAGACATCGGACGACAGAAGGTGGAGGAATGCAAAGAGTCCAACGGAGCTCGCCGGTACGAAAATTGCGTGTATACTGCATAGCGCCGCTGCCTCGACCGAGAAACTCATTTCCAAAAACTCCCCCGCCCCACGCACAGTCGCGACGAGCTAATGCGCTGCTTTTTTGGGCCGGAACAAGAGAAGTACGGCCCCCACGACAATGCGTGTCCAGACTGCGCGAACAGGCACTCCGGCCATGATGCATGTATCACGTCAGCAGCCGCGGCACGCTTCGCGTCCGATATACGGCACTGCACGCCACGCACGGACGGTAGGACGCGTGCAGAGGAAGGGAGAGATACCAAAGGAGAGCGGAGCGCGATCGGAATCTCGACGAAACCAGCCAGCCCCGCAGGGCAGGGAGTGCGTTGTAAACGGTTTCACGTACACGACGCGGCCGTGTAGCCCGCATGAAATATGGATGCCCCCCTTTGTTCATCCTGTTTTGTAATCGCCCGGCATATCGCCTGGACTCGGTCATCCGAGTATATGGGAAGATGATCACAACGTCGTCGGCACCCTAACAGCAGAGCTATATGTCCTGTTGTGCCCGGGCTACGCTCTGGCGTAAGTGGATTAGAACGCGGACTCTCTCGTCGGCTGGTCACGGCAGCGGCGACAGCCAAGTCTTCTCTGGAAGCGGTCAGCACAACTTTGCCAGTGCACCCTCTATCTACATGACGAAGATGACCAAGGCCTGACGTAATGACCCTCCCGGAGAGGACCCTCGTTCACCACCAGCTGGCCAACGAGAACGCCATCCAGGCGGGCCATGGGGGGAGATCCTCTCAAGAATGCGCCCGAAATGCATGCCATGTGATTCGGGCGGACTTGGCAAACCTGGGCCACGTTGAATGTGGACCTCGGAGCGCTGCTCCCGTGAGCTGAGAGCTGCGCAGCTATCCAGCTATTCATTACTACGCACCGGAGAAGCACTCTGGTAGCTTTTTGTAGCGAAAGCTACACTACTACAGCTGGGACGGATTTCGCCGTGAGCCTCCGAATGGCCTTGAAACGACCTTGAGATAATTCATGGCTAGTGTTGCTATATGTTTAATCATGCTTATGTAGCTTTCGCTACGTGAAACTGGGTTCGGCAGAGTTGAACTGCTACCTAACTTTTTTTTCTTTTTTTTTGCGACGGTGGCAGTCCCTTCGGTGCGAGAGAACAGGGACCTTTATAATAGGGTGACCTTGTTCTAAAAGTCCCTAATGGTCACGCTGACTTCGCTCAGAGCAGGGCAGCATACTCACAACGCTGCGAAAATGACGCGCGGCATATTACTGCGCCAGGTGAGTAGTTAGCTTGAGCACTCGATGACCGACGACGGAAGGGCTTCCTCTCATACCTCTGTTCTCTAACTGCGTTCTGTGTATTTTATGCGAACATATCGCAGTGCTAGCCAGCCATGCAAGTGCAACCATTCGTAAAAATACCCAGTCCAACTGATGACCGGTGGTTCATTGCAGTGTCAGCCTGGTTAGGAAAGTGGAGGATCAATGCGCGATCCATGCAGCAGTATATGCGTTAGCACCAGTGCTCCCCCTAACGGTGGCGTGATTCAGTCCGCAAATGACAGTGTGCCCGTCGACTGCGTGGTGAGAGCGGTTTCCCTCTCGCCACTCGTCCCCTCCCACTCTCCACTTTGCCTCCTTTTCATCGAGGCTTCACACGCCGCACACATTTCGCTTAAATGGAGGTTCTAATGCAGACGCATTGAAACGCAATCGGTGACGGCAGAATAGTCAGGGCTAATGGCTTGGTAATGAAAGAGGAGCATTCGGTGATCAATCATAAGATTTTTGCCCTGCTCTGCAATGGACTCCTCACGGCTTATGTTGATGGAAATAAATACTTCGGCTTCGGTCATAGAAAGGCTTCTGAGCCTACTGCATTGCTTCTGCGGTTGTCCTTGCCTCTCGGATCCTGCAGTGAGTCAGAGGGGCAGTTCCACGCGCTATCGGAGCTCTGGGGCACAATAACAGATGGTCGGGAATCGACCTGCCTCTTTCTGACAAAGGGTGCACGCCCCCCTAAATATATTTCATTAGACGTGTGCACGCCTCCGCGGCGGCCGTTAATAACCATGACGAGCAGCATGCAGACTATTCGAGCTTCTGAAACGGCCGGAAGCTACCAGCAAGCACGGAGGGCGGTGCCAGACACGTCCGAGTTTTTCGCACGCGCAAACCCAACACCGCGGTGCACGATGGCGTTCAAGGCGAAACACGCGCGCGTGACTCACTGCTGGCAAGGAAAAGGCGCGGAGATAGGCGACGGCGCTTCGGATTACATATGCGCTAATGAACTGCGGCGAGCTTGGCGCCAAACGCGCTTGGCAACGAGCGCGTATCGCTCCCGGGGGGAGCGCGACCGCAAATTCCGCACAACCGTGCGCGACGATCGACACCCGCGAACTCGATCCAACCGCGAACAGCAAGGTCGCCCGGGCGCAGTATCACTCCAGTGCAACGCTTTTTGCCTTCCTCGGAGTCGCACGTGTCCGCCTGCTTCCGGTAAGCCTTGGCATCAGTGCGAATGAGGGGGGGGGGGGGGGGGGGGGGGGGGGGGGGCATACAACTAAGCGAGTTGGTACATGGTAACAATTCGTTGGTCGGTACTGAACGGTATCGGTTCAGCGGGAATTGTGTATATGCAGTGAAAGGACTTGAGCTGGTTCGAAGGATGGGAACGAACTACTCATTACGTACAGATTAACCGTAAGCGGGAAAATTCTGAAAACGCATCTAGCAATTAAAATTATTATTGCAAATTAATACAACAGCAGCAGCGCTAACTGCACTATGCGATATTAGAGCTGCAACAGCCCAGAATTCATTTTAATCGGCGCAAGCTAGACACCTATGCAGCACGGCCGCCGACTGGGTAAAGACGCGTGTTCCATGGTGTCTGTCTTAACGTCCTTTGCCTCTAACACGCGCGCGCGTTGTGGACCTAAAGAAACAAATTACGGGCCTTCCCCGGACGACGGTCGACGCTAGGTTCCCTCATCAACCGGTTCGCCCGTCTGTATACGCCGAGTTCCAGCAGCCGCGCGCTGCTCAATTAGCACGGGAGCGCGTGTGTACACAACAGCCACCTACGTGCAGGAGCATACATAAGGATCCCGCCAAAGACGTTCCAAGGAAACGCACACAACGACGAGGGCGGCCTCACCGGCGGAGCGCCTAATAAACACGTTCCGGCGCTCGGCGCACGCGCCAAGAACAACGCGCCAGGCGGGAGAAAACGCGTTAATTAGCCGCAGGCGTGTGCGTGTGTGTACGTACTTACGTACGCGTACAGTGCGCGCTTCCGCCGATGCACTCTGCCGCCGTGACGAAACTATGCACGCCAGAGGTAGGTCGGAGACAATTGGCGATATCGCGCGAAAACACTAGGCGCTAACTCTGGTTACGAGAAGGACCGCGAAAAGGACGAGGCCAGGCGCGCGCACATGCAAGACAGCGTCGCGAAATCAGCGAAGGTCGGTGCACGGGGCGATGGCCCAGAACGCGCAGAGACGCCTCGCGCGCATCTGTTGTGTACTTATATCCTACACAACGTTTTCCCGACAAATGGCTTTGTTCTCTCGGCGGGAGCTCTCGTGGTTGGAGCGTGTCGTCGTTTCCGACGCGACATCGCGGAGCACACTGCGGACGAGGGTCTGCGGGAAGGTCGTCGGCGTCGCAGGCATGCTGCGGACTGATATCGACCCCTGAAGCGCGCTCAGCCTTGCCGGGGCACACATCCTGCGCACCGTGTGGCAACGAAACGGGCGTCGTCAAGCGTGACTCCAGCTGTGGGGAAACACCACGCAGGGAAAAAAGCCTGATCGCGAAACGCCGCTCGACTTCGGGAACGCGGTGAATCACCATCGAAGACCGTCTGCTGATCACGTCCACCAGCGATGCCATCGAGTGGCACGCCACGTTGGCTGGAAACATGACCTGTACGTTTTTGACGACCGAGTGCGACCAAAGAGGTCGGACAAATACAAAGCCACGATAGTCGTATGCAACTCGGGAACGAAGCGGCTTTTCCCCGTCAAAGGACCCCTTTCCAGCCAATGGCGTCGACTGATTCTCATGAGTCTGCTATCGTGACAATGCAGAGAGTGGCAGATGAAAGGGGATAGTTGCCTCCCTGCATTGTCAAGCTAGTAGGCTCATGAGGATCGGCCGACGCCATTGACTGGAAGGGGATCCTTTGACGGGGAAAAGCCGCTTCGTTCCTGAGTTGAATCAGAATAGAGACATTCCCCTTAGAACCGCTCCGCATTGATTCAGCCTTCAAAGAGCGGACTACACATCACGCAAGACGAGGCGCCGTCGTGTCCTACAAGCATCCTCGGTGATCGCGCGTACAAAAGCTCGCACCGACGCGCTATACGGCATTGGTTGATTACTCACCTTCGTTGAGTCTTGCGGTGGATTTCTTCCTCCTCGCCCTGCTCCCCGGAGCCATCTGTCTCGTCCTGCACGCAAAAGAGAAAAGCGAGAAAGAGTCACTACAGGTGCTCAGACCACAAACACCTCGAGCCACACAAAAACAGCAAGGCATAGATACACAGGTGAGCACGATTACCACGCAACTCAGAGCGTTCGTTATAATTGTCAGCTTGAGAGAAATCTCCTCGACCGCTACACTCAAAACACAAACCAACCAATGTGGGAGTAAAACAATGAGTAAGCTGTACTCTAGCGCACTCCCTTTTAAGGGAATGTGGTGCTGCCTAAGCCCCGGGATGTATTTCGATCTCTAAATATAAGGGTTGCTTATTCTTAGAAGCAGGCATATATTCCCACAGCAAGGCACAGTAACTTGATGCAGTTAGCAATCGGAGGTGGCTTTAAAACGCGGTACCGAGAGGCCTTGAGGTTTGCGAACACAGGAGATTGAAATATCGGTTAATATCTCCGTAACTGCTAGAACACCGCATGCTTCTAAGAGGGAACAGTATGTGTTCCGTATTTTTAGTGGTGGAAATCGACTCCAGGGCCTCGCAGAGTACCCCTAAAAAGAACTGCGTTAGAGGACAGTTTGGTTTGGTTTGGTTTGGTTTATTGGGGTTTAACGTCCCGAAACGACTCAGGCTATGAGGGACGCCGTAGTGGAGGGCTCCGGAAATTTCGACCACCTGGGGTTCTTTAACGTGCACTGATAGCGCACAGTACACGGGCCTATAGAATTTCGCCTCCATCGAAATTCGGCCGCCGCGGCTGGGATAAAACCCGCGTCTTTCGGGCCAGTAGCCGAGCGCCGCAACCACTGAGCCACCGCGGCGGGGGCGAGGGGACAATTTACTCCTATACAAGGTAATTACTTGTTTAAGGTGTATATACATAACACGCGCCATGTCTGGTACATCGGCAGTGAAAAGAGCGCGGTCCCAGAGAACCCCAGGATGTGAACTCGCCCTGTCACGAGCGATTCGCGCTCTGACCACCGGGCACACAAGAGAGGACCCTTCCCACGCCCAGCATTCCCAAAACATTCCACGTTTACGACATTTGAAGGCGGGTCACTGCAAGCAGCCAAGGATCACAGCAGCTGCCGTCCGGCAATAACCGGAGGTGGCCGGAAGGTGCGAGCTAGGCACGTCCGACCGCCTCCAGTGTGTCGCTTCAATCCCGGTGTGACCCCGTGTCGGGGGTCCGAAGCGGCGCCACGGAGGGTTAACGCCAAAGGCTGCCCCCCTACGTGCCCGCCGTCCAGCAGCGACGCGTCGAATTAAGCGGAGTGACCGGACCGTCTCACTCTGTTCTTTGTCAGTCGGCGCTCGAACTCCATCACGAAAACCAACTCGCCCCGACACACCGATTAACCTGAGCGAAACGTCACCTACGTCGGGTCACCCACCCGGCGACAAACGCCGACAAAATACGGCGGCCCTAATTGGCGGTGTCGAATCGCGGGAAGCGCTAAACGGCGTCATTTCGTTTAATTAGAGGGCAGCATCGGAATGCACGCGGAGGGCACTTCGCAATACACGAGAGACAATTGCCACCACCCGAGTGCTGTCGGAGAAGGCGGCAGCAGACGGCCGGCAGCGGCGCTTTGAAAACAACAGGGGAGGAAAACAAAACAAAGCGAACAGATGCAGTGAAAAGAGGGCAGCGACCGCGCCATCCCTCATCGTCGCGCGCTGCCATTCCGCAGTGGCGGCCGCATTGCGCCGGCAAGCGGATCGCGTTACTCTGTATCCCCGACTCGAAAACAAGGAACGGGCCCCTTAACTCGGCAGCGCTCGCGCCCACTGCTCGAGGGAGGCACGAACACATCAGAGCGGAAGGCCGCTCTTAGTCACATTTGGTCTGCAGCGATGCTCGGTGTTTACACAGAGCCACGCGATTTCACTACTCTCGATGAGTGGTTCCGGCTTGGCTCTATTAATAATCAGTCTGTAGAGAGCCGGCCTTTGAAATTTTCTAGACCCAGTATGCGCCCTTTCCAGCGTGGTACTCCAACTTTTGTGTACTCACAAGCAACCACCTCCTGCCAGTTCCTTTAGTGACGAACGAGCTCAGTGCTTGCAAAGCTAACTTGAAATAAAACTAAGAAACCACAACCTGCACACATTGAGCCAAAAACGCACATCATGTGTGTACTCAACACGTTACCTTCCCCTGACCGGAATCTCTACGTACTCGCATATACACTTCCGAAAAATTCAGATTGATACACTCCGCTTTCCATTTCCAATATTTATCTTTCGGACGCGTTCTGTGTCTCTCTCTCACATACATATCTCACATCTTTTTGTACATGTAGTTTGAATGTCTGCCATTTATTTTGTGAATATCTTGTATCTGGACCTTTCACTAGGCGAACTGGCTATGTGTCCAATCAAGTTTTGATGCACTGATTTCAGAAAATAAAATGATAATGATGGCGAAAAAAATGCGCAATCTACCGCGGTTGGTCATCGCTGGAGATAGCACGCAACGGACAGCAGTCAGAACACGATGCTACGAGTCGGTCAGAGCCCCTGGTAAAGGCGAGCTAGCCGCCGGAAAGGTTTGCTAGCGCACGCAAAGCGACGACTGGCCATCACTTCACAGGGGCGCTACATCCTCTCCAGGCTGCCTGGGCGCACAGCTCCCCGCGTTCCGGGCCAACGCAACAGCTCGGGCGCGCGCGTAAATGGACGCCGTCTCCGAGGCATTAAAGCGCGCCTAAGAACAATGACCGGAAACCCAGAGGGTCCGGCAGCCCGGGTATACATGGGGGAGGGGAGGGAAGGAGGCGTGCCACGGTCAGAAGCACATCGCGCGGCAGCCCGGATGATCGCCGCTCTCGGGCCGAACCGGTCCGCGGACGACAGCGAGACCAGCGGCAAGCAACGCAACTAACGCAACACTGGCGAGGAACCGCCGCCGATGCCCAGGCGGGTCGCTTTGTCGCCCCTGTGTCGCCGTTGTCGGTGCCGCGGCCAAAGTTGATCAGGGCTACATCTTGTCTCTCCGACGGCCGGACGGTCGCGGCGTGCTGCTGGTCGCCTCCTCTTCCGCGTCTTCCGCGGTGACGCAATAGCCCGCGCTCTCGGCGGCCGCCTGACAGCCCGCGGGCGCGAAGAACGCCAAGGGCGCGGCCTTCTGAGGGGCCAGCGAGCGCCTGTGCATACATGCATAACGACGCCATCCATTAGATAGAGAGGGGAGAAGGGACGAACACGTCTACTCGCGAGGACCGCGGAGTAAAACGAAGTAGCAATAGACTGCTGCAGATCGACGACAGGAGGACGCGTACATGAAAGAGTGCAATCCCAATCATCGCAAGGGAATTGCAGACTGAGCGCATAGGAACGAAGACAAAGGGCAAAGAAACGAATACTACAACAACCACGGTGTTGTATTCGTTTCTTTGCCTAGCTATTCAACTTCCTTCGAAACGAACCAACTAGCCCGCACGGACCTTCTACCATTGGAGTGAAAGAGGTCTGGCCAGCAGCTGGTAGAAATAGATCTGCTCCACACTGTTGGCGACAGCATCGCTGTAGCTGTGCTGCATACAAAATAATCTGTTGTCTATCTGCAGAAGACAGGTGAGTCCCATCTATGGGCCCTGATGAAACTACACCCTTAATGGCCCGGTTACTTGTTGAATGTACTGCATACGTCCAGACCGCGGGGAAAAGATCGTCCCAGTGCAGAGACTTCGTGTCAGCATTATATCACCGTGCCAGCAATATAGACGGAGGAAAGTTGAACCTCATAAGAATGAAGGAGCTTGACACAGCCCTCTCATTACGTAGGCTGCAAATTCTATAGGGAAGGAGCTTTGAGATGTTGGGTAATTAATTGATTCGAGACGAGGCATTCAAGAACCGTGTTACGCGAAGACATATTAGATTGGTTGCCTCCGCAATGGGGGCCACACCATCAGTGCGCCACACAACGTCCGGGCACCGCATCAACCTCGAGGGGGCCCTGCCTGCACGGCTGCCGCATATCTCGGAGGCGGTCACTGCGTACAAACGCCGCCCTGGCACGGGCGCAAAACGCGTGGGCACGCACTTTGCGTGCCGCGTCGCCCACGGCGCGCGTATGCACCTCACCTTCAGGGTCGCGCCAAAAGGAGCAGTACCACGGGGCGTCCAAGACGCCTTCGGGCTGGCCTCGGCGAGGTCGCCCCGAGGCGCCAAAACAAGGGACCACGCGCTATCTCCGCTGAGGGGCACGTCGCCTTCGCCAGAGCAGCGATGGTCACGAACGAGCCTCAGTACACTCCGACCGCAGGAAGTATTGCGTAACGGAGACGTCTTAGGTTTGCAGTGATCTGTACGGTCTCCCCCGCGAGTACCTAGAGGCGGATTTACAGGTAGAGGTGCGCAATGATCCCCCCCCCCCCCCACACACACACACACACACACCTCTACTTAAAGGAGTATAGACAATTAATTTTGGTGGCATATTTTCTTCTTTATAATGATGCCGAAGACCCTTATGCACGAATCAACACGTGGTACTCGCCTACGACTGCTGAATAATTTATAGCCAAATTTTTCTGTCGTGCTGTTTCGGCTTCAATAGCCGAATGATGGCTGTGACGTCAAAGTGAGGTTTTATGTCACGCGAGGCATGGAAATACTGCGATATAATCGCTGCTTAATCGTTTTAATTAGCTACGGTGTTGAATCCAGCCTTCCTCAAGAGCCGGAATGGCAACGTACGTAGATGCACCTATCATATTGCAGTTTTTCATGCCTCATGTCATCTATAGCCTCTCTTTGACGCCACACTCATCGTTCGCGTGTTGAAACCGAAGCCGAAACAGCACGAGAAAGAAATTCGATCATAAATTATTTAGCGATCGTAGGTGGATATCACGTGATAATCCGTGTATGACAATGCCTTATGCCTCATTACAAATAAGAAAACACGCACCCATAAGCTAGGTATCTATACTCCTTTAAATCCACCACTGAGTACCGCCGTCATGCTGCTTCCCCGGCCTGCACGCAGAGACGTGTGCGTTGAAAAAAAAAACTACAAAAATAAAACAGAATACCGCGTTTAGACAAGCCTTGCGATACGTCGATAACCAGGGAACCACGGCAACTTAACGCGCAAGTCGCGTGATGCTGCCGCCGACTGGGCCGTGACGCAGCCGCGTAGGAAACGAAGCTGATGGTAACAGGAAGAGAAGGCAGCAGGGAAGGGGACATGTAACTTCGCACGAGAACATGGACGCACGCGAGCGTAAATGGCTGCCACCTCGATAGCAAAGGAACCGTGAGGAGAACCCCGCCAAGTCACCCCAGGGACCACTTTCCGTCCTCCTACCGGAAGGTGGCGCAACGAAGTCGGATCGTTGGAGAAAAGTGCTCGGTCAGCGAAGAAAGTTTCCAAGGCCGCGTATACACTTCGGACCAGGCCGGGGGAGAAAAACTTTCACCTCGCGCACTGAACAACAACGCGCCGCTTCCGAGCGAAACGAGCAACGGAAGACCGGTCCCGCCGTACCTTTCTTCGCCGAAGACGTAGTTGCGCAACGCGCGATCTGTCCGCAGCTACTGCCCAGGTCGCGCACCACGCTGCCGGAAAGGCACGTGAGGGGAAGAAGGGAAGGGTGCTCGATGCGAGCCCAGCCGTGAGTGAATAGTCACGCCCGGCAGTAATTACTCGAATCAAGCGCGTATCGGCCGCACGCACTCACAACACGCGCAAAGCCAGCGAGCGCCACTCAACGGACACCCAAGGACGAACGAGCGTATATACGTATACATAACATGCCTGGGCGGGCGGGGGCGGGCGCTCGGCGAATTAGAGCCGAGCGAGCTGCGTGGGGATTATTATATACCCACCCTCCTAGGGGAGCCGAGTTGCGGAATACGCTTCCGCGTATTACCGCACGCGACAGACCGGAAAGATGCAGAAAATGTGCAGCGCACGGCCTCCTCCGTCCAGATAACAGCCGTGGGATGGCACGCATAGCTGTACGCCGGGAAAATCTAACCGGTCGTATATATCTGGGCTCATGAATTTACCGCTCGTAAGAGTGCGTCGCGCATGTCGCCAGCACTGTAGCCAAGGTGAAATGCGCATGTGCTCGACTGACGCTACAGACCTTTTCGCTGTTTACGGCTTGCTTGAGCGCACATATGCCTTTTCGACTTTGGCGCACATGCGTAGTAAGCTGCCTGCATGACGACACTGGCCAACTGAATTGCCCCAACGTTTACGCATTACAAATGGTAGAAAGCCCGCATAAAGTCAAAGAAATTCTTCCGCTACGGCTCCAAGGATACTAAACGCTCGCTCCAAATGAAGTTTTCGTGCTTTAGGCTGTGCACAATGCATAGAAACTCGTTCACGTACAGATGGCACCCTCGTAGAGAGTACTCAGCAGGAGTTCCTCGAGAGTTACCAATGTGGCGCCCCCCTAAAAGCGTGCGGTGGCGGCATGTTACATATTTTGCTAGGCGACCACGCGGTTACAATCGTCTCCACCGAAAAAACGGCATCCACCACAAGCGCAGTGAGATATATATATACTATCGGGGACAGAAGTCTCCAGGACGCGGGAAGAGCGACCTCGGTCCCCAGGTGTCACACTTGCCAAGGAAAATCCGCTTTCACTGCACCACATTGGAGCACGTGAGTTCACCTATCACTTCCACAAGCCTGGCTTTAATCAATTGCCTTGCAACGCAGCTATCGGCATTTGTTTTCGAGTATGCGTCCAGGAGAGTTGTCCCCAGTAGTACCTTGCGGCTCAAACAGACAAACATATCCAGCAGGGAGCAGCATGACAAAACGGGCGGCTCAAACGAGGGAAACATCCTACTTATCCCTCTACAAATGTTGAGGCCTCAAGTACCGTCTGGCAAATGACAAGTCAATGACAAATGACAAGTGCAAACGACAGCAGTGAAAGAAAACAGAGTGACTCCACCTCCATTCCTGTGCTGTAATAGAATCAGGCTGAGAAAGACTTCCGCAACGCGCAACTTCAGATCACGGCTAACTGAAGGGCACGAAGCGGTTCTTCCAAGCGCTCACACGTTCTCAGCGGCCAACTTTCCCACCGAAACCCGCATAGCTCCCGCCGCAGAGAGCGTACACGAGCTGCTCGTTATAGTTAGGCAACCGAGTTAAGCCGCACCGCCAGGAATGCGCCCAGCACTCCGGGACGAAACGGAACGGGACGGGCTTGGTGAGCGCCTTGGAGCGTAGATTAACGCGAGCCTCTCCGTCCAGTCTTGGAAGGCGCTGCTGGCCGTCCGAGCGTCGACGTTTTGCATATTCGAGGAACAGCAGCCGCGCGTGCACCTTCAAAGAAGACCGAGCCGGGCAGCTGTGCACGCAAAAGAGCGAGGGCCGACAGCGGCTGGTTTTGTGAAGCAGCGCGCCGAAGGCGCCACGAGGGCGGACGGACGAAGCCAGGCGTGGTCTCTTCCTCGTTCTGCGAGCAGAACACGAGGCAGCGGCGGCTGAAGCGCAACAAGCAAAGAGACGACCGAGATAGAATGACAGAAGAGAAAAAACCGGGCGCCGCGTGCAACAATTAGAATAGTGCGTATGCCTCTGGGGACCTGCCCTGGTCGAGCGACAGCCGCGCGGGTGAGTCCTCCCGCAGCCATTTATTTCAAACCGTCCGTTTGTGATGTGCACGAACTACGGCTGACCCACTGTACTCTCCTCCCCGAGGACCTCACCGCCGGCCACGTGAAAGCAGCGTTCCGGAGAAACGCCCGACTCGGCCAACACAAGCACCGTCGCTGTACCTAAAGCGTCCAGAATCCCCCCTTGACACGGGACAACGCACCCAACGGGACAGGCGTAACGAATTCGACGAGATGAACGACCGCGCGCGTTGACAAACCCTTCGTCGCGACCAACGCGGCACGCTCGACGATGCCCGGACCCCGGGCCAGCGGCGAAGGATTCCACGTCGAGGCACGGCCGACTCGATAAGTGATTAAGTCGGAGGTGTCAACGACTGCTTTCGGAAGGCGTGACGAAATGCCGCATACCCCTAGATCGCTGAACGGGTGCAGGTGCCGAGCGGCGTAGACAACGGTCGACGGTGTCGGTGAGGCGAAGATGGCACCTGCGTCCCACAGTACGTCCGGCAAGAACCAGCAGCGATGAATAAAAGAGGCGAGAGACATTGAGGCGGGAATCTGAAATGAGCCCCAGGCCTGGACCAATGGTGCGGCCGGGAAAGAACGTTTGCCTCTAAGCTGTAAGACAGGCGATCGAGGACACGACAAGCAGAGACAAGCAGGGGAACGCGCGAGTAGGGAACACCCGCAGCAGCCAGAATTCGGACTCCCAGCCGGATGTACCACCGCTGTCCAAGAGGGTTCGCCGTGCTCTACTGCAGCGTAGACCAGCTGAGGAGGTGCGCCCCCTCAGCAACAACTAAACCGAGCAAGCCGTGGATGTTTAGAGTCATCAAAACAACGAGTGGCTGACGCCTCGAACCCACACCGAATTATGCTTGACGATCAGGCTGTCACGAGAACAGCCCCTCGGCCCTCCGAGGTCAGGAGGTGCAATCCGGCCGGACACTAAAGGCTGTCGCATATCACGACGCGGCCGATGCTCGAAGGCCACGAGAATGAAAGGACAGTCACGTGAGGGAGGTGACGGGCGCTGCGCGGCAGCCCGTCCGAGTGTCCTCGCTAATATCCCCCACGGCACCGGCGTGGCACACCGGGGTTAACGCATCTACCAAAACTTAAGTGCCGCTTTTTTTACCAACTGCTGTGTTTCCTCATGACGATGCAGTAAAAACGTGTTAACAAAGCAGTCGGAGTCAGGAAACAGCTCCGCTTACTAACTTTTTTTACAACCTCCATTCTTCTCCGGACACGGTGCGCAGGAACTCCGTCCCTCCTGGGCCGAAGCACTTTCTCGGCCGACTCGGGCAAGGACGCGTGACGCCCACACTGCTGCGCGACTTGCGCGTGTGCACCGGGAATTAAAGCGGGGACGGGCGCAAATATTGTCTCGGCGGCGAGCGGGCACAGGAGCGCGGCGGCTTCCGGCAGCGGCGGGCAATGGGGCGTAAGGCCAGGGCGTCGAGGGGGCACCAAAGCGAGCGTAATTCAAACAAGCGCTCCACGTTCATCGCGTCCGCTGCGCCGCGGAACGAGTGTTTGTCGGAAGGACGCACTTCCGAGGAGGCTCCCAGAGGGGCTGACCTGCGCGGCGGGCCGGAATATGTAAGGCGGACATCTGCAGAGGATAACAGCCTCTGCAAACACGAAGTTGTACGAATTATGAGGTCGCCAGGGCAATAAAAGCAGAGCCGTCTCGGGAACACGGCTCAATTTGCACGCCAGGGTATAACAAAGAGAGCGCAAAAGTGTTCAGCGAACACCCTCAAGCGGAAGATAGCGAGAAATCCAACTCTCGTGCATTTCCTCGCGTACGTCAGTCACCTCTGTGGTTCGGGCTAATGGGCAGATTTCAATTTACCTACACAGATGGCTGCGTAGGCGAAGCAAGAAACCATGAGCATAGCGTTTTCTTTCTTTCTTTTTTTCCCCCTGGTGGTCGACGATGTAGGAAGTAGCGGAATCCAGCGCGCACAAGGAGCTCCGAAGCACGACCGGCCCACGAAAACAGTCACAAACGGAAATTCCACAAAACGGGAACACGAACAGCTTTGATGCAAGTAAGCACATTCTCCTCAAGGTTCACAGCCAAGTGCGATATGAGGTGACCTGTGCGAAAACAACCCAAACTCGACAAGCGCTGCGACGCGCCGAAGGATCCAGAGAGGGATACCCGAGGTGCCAGGATGGAGCAGCCAGGATGGAGCAACAGCCGGGGCGACCTTCCACGTGCGCGGATGCGCTACAGACGCGCAGGAAGCGGGAAACGTGAAATTCCTGCGGCGTGGGAGGAGAGCCGGACAAAGAAGGCGGAGGGGGGGGGGGGGGGGGGGGGGGTGCCGGTGAGCAGCGACCCCAAAGGGGTCGAAGGGCTCGGGGCGCTCACGCGCGGAGACCGTGACGCCGGAGTTGCGCAGCTTTTCGGGCAAGAATAGCGCGCACCCAAGGAAGCAGAGACTCGAGAGCACGGTGAACAGAGCGCACGCCGGACAAGACGGAGTCCTGAAAAAGCGCCCCCCTTGTCCGACCGGCGGGCAACAAAGGCGCCTCTCCGTTGTCCGCTCCATTGAAGCCAAAGCTGCACTCACGGCCAGGCTAGCCGGGCAGCGGTGATCGTTCCCGGACGTATACGAAAGCTGATTTCGCTTTCGTCCACGGCGTTCCTTTCTTTTTTCGCGTACTCTACTGCCGGTTTGCCGGAGAAGCACGGCAGAGTCGTCGTACCAGGACGACAAGAGACGAGGCAAGAGGGCGGGTCACGACGGGGAGGGATAGCTTCGGCCACTGCGTACACCGGGGCGCCTTTACGGGAGACGCGTTCCGCGAAAGCCGCGCATGCGAGCACGTCGCGAAGGACAACGAGGAAGCGGAGTGATGTGGGCGGACGGCAGTCACGCGGCAGCGCACGCGGATTCCAGTGCACCGCGGACGCAGTGCGCTCGAGACGCACCCGTCAGTGCACGCTGGACGACGGACAAGCTCCCGACAAGATGGCGCCCAAATGAGGACGGCAAAGAACGTGAAGCAAAACAAAAGTTGCACCGCGCACTGCACCGCGCGAGCCATCGCCATGCAAATAGGTTACAGACTTGAACAGCCTGTGTGGGCACAATACTGCGCTGTGCAGAGTTTTAGCCACAGATGCGGGTGAGAAAAGCAGGCCTGAGGCATCGCTGGCTGAACCGTCCTGCATCTGGTTCCTTCGTGTCTCGTGCTCTCTTCACCTCTCAATTTAACCGACACGCTGTTAATACCAGGCAGGCTACACCGGCTAAGATACATCCTGCAGCAGAGCGGTCGTTAATAAAAAAAGGAGCATCACTGCTGCAACGCACAGCATGGCGGCAACAACTGCCGAGTCGAGCTGAGTGACCTCGCTCCTGTGCACTGACGTGTGCCATTACGGCAGATATGACACGTCTCCTACGCGTCTCCCCCCGCGAACTGTCTCTGACGCCGTCACGCAGATGTGTGACTTGATCAGCGACCTCTGCGACCTCCACGAAACAGCTCGGTAGCGTGCTAACCGACGGCCGACCGCAACGCGCACACGACAGGTGTCTGGCCCCTGGTACGCGTGCTACGAGTGCAAGGTCTACGGTGGCGCGTCTCAATAACGAATCGCCACGACGTGACAGGCGCACAACGCACCGCTGTGAACGAGCCGTCAGTGCACGGCGAACGCACGGGCCGGAGTAGACCAAGCGTCCCCCGGATTAACATAGTAGAGCAGGGGAACCGAAAGTCCGACTGACAGTCGACGCCATGCACAGGACGGCTCAGGACATCGCCCCTGCTCGCTGTGACACATCCCCCCGTTGCGCCATAATGTTGTTGCGACGAGCCAAGTTACGGATATAGTGGTGAGAAGACCGAGCAGACTTCGATGTCAGTGTCCGTCGACACCCCCACCCCACGCGGTGATCGATGCCCCTCAGGAGCAGCACGGCGAGCGCACGCTATGCCGACCAAAACACGCCATGGATGTCGCCGCACAGTGCCTTCACTGCCACCATTCATAACTCACCGCGGGCAAAAGTTCACAGGGCCCCGGTCAGGCGATCGGCCGAAAAAAAAGAATAAGCCCCAGCGGCGCAACGAAGTCGTCACGAGAAACGAGCTGCCATGGCCGGACGACCGCAGTCGCTCCTCGAAATGTGAGCGGTCACGGTTCCCCGCTGACGTGCGTGATGCGCTGCCGGGCACACAGCACTGCAGCGGTGCGCGGAACAAGTAGAGCCCGCGCACTGCCGCGCCTGGGTGCGCCCCACGATCACGGAAAAGAATCGCCACACAGGCGAGCACGCCACGGGGACACAGGAAGGGTTCCGCGCGACACCACGAGACGAAAATAGGAAACACGAAACAAAAAAAAAAAAAAAGAGCCGGCCAGCGAGGGTGCCTTCCTTTTATTCCCCCACTTCCAACCCTTACGTCTGCGCCACATCTCATGTGGTTGAACGCTGGAAGAGACAGGCCGGCGACAGTTGCCGGTAAACGGCGGTGCACACTTCGGCGTCGATAAGAAGGGGATCGCTTTTCGCGACCGACCAGAAGCAATAATTTTGTTCTCGTGCGAATGACAACCCCTTGATTGGTGGACAAAGGAGCCAGCTACGGTCATGCACTTTATTTGGTCTTGTTGCGAATAAGAGCTATCCAAGCAGCATATACGCCTAAAGCGATCCCCTTTCTTTTTCTTCGCCCAACCTGAAGTATGTACTATACGTTGGTGTTGGGGCAGGTTGCGGCACCATTTTTAGCATTTTATAGCGCACCCTAACGAATGTAAGTTGGTGTAGAGTGTCGCGGGTTCGCCAGGAGCGTCATTCCTTCTCATTGCTCGCCCGCCTATCGCCCTGTGCCTTGCAGTCGCCCCAGATGGCCGTGCAAGCTAGCTGGCAGCAAGACAGCTGCTCCAACCACTGACGCACCCTCCCGACATGCTACCTGGGGGATGACGTCTACCGGTACTCGCTAACCCTGAATTCACCCCCATTTGACATCTGTCCAGTACTAGTGGCCGAACGTCTCCTCGGCTACGGAGTCAAGACGCCGGTGGCGAGGACACATTCGGCCGTTTAATGTTGCCAGACAGGCTGGCCCGCACTGCACGTGCCTGGCTCTGCAGCACGACTGGCAGGCACTCACGACATGGGCGGCTGCCTCGGTATGTGGACATGGCACGAACTACGAGACAGCGAGCGAGCCCGTGTGGCCCAGCCCACAAACGGCGAGAATCGACCGCGCGCATATGCGTATCCACGAGCTGGCGAATCGGCCCCGTCGCGTGCTCAAAGGGGGCGGCGGCATGCTCCGCTGCTGCTGCTGCATGGTGTTGCGTGCGCTTGGACTGACCGCGCCGCTTCCGGGTTTGCGCCAGCTCACCAAACTCGGAGCTGCCGGCCAGCATCAGTATTCGCAGTTCGTTTCCTGTTCGCCTCTCGCACCGAAGCTACCACTGCGCACGCAACGCGAAATATGCAGTGTCGACGTCCAAACAGACGCACAAAGCTAGTTTCATCAAAGCAGCTGGACACCCCTATAGTGTCGTCGGCTCGCCAAGTAAGTTATGCAGCGCCCCTAACTGTTTCATTTCCTCGTCCAATCGCATCGTTACGCAATGGTGAAGCGCAGCCACGACAAGCTCAAGCGCGCCTGTCCCCCGCATCGCCCCTTTCACAGTTACACGAGTGAAAAGAATTAATAATTATGCCATTACTATTACTGCTGTTATTAGGGACGGTCCTCGCGAAGGTAACGCCGGCGAGCCGGGTTTCGTGCATTTCGTAATTCGTCGTAACGCTGACGCTGATGCCGATCGAACTTACGCGAATTTGGCTCCCTCACAACTTGAGCACAGCGACTTCTCACAGCACCGCGTACAAGCGCGAGCACAACGGCGCGCGCAACCGCAACAAGGTCAAGATCAAGGAAGGTTCGGGGCCGGTGTGCCACTCCAACGCCCAATTTCGAGCTCGAAACGAAAGATAGAGAGAGAAAAGGAACTTGGAAGGCAAGCACGCGGCTCGCGGTCACGTCCACCAAATCGCGGCGCCGGATCGCTCGTGCAACAAAAGAAAAGGGAGCCGCTGATCAGGCGCGCAGATCTCGGCGCGCGAAAGCCTCGGCAAACGCGCCGTCTTTTTCCCGCGACGGCGTGTCCTTTCACCTCGCGGCACGTAACCTCTTTCTTTCTGCTCCCATCTCGCTTTTTTCCGGCCCTTGGCGCTCGTAACACACATACGTGTACACACACACAGATCGAGAGGCGCCCCCAACTCGCACGCGGGTCACCGTGTTGGTTCGCGGCCGCCGGCGGCGTCTCCACTACTCTACACGCGCAGGTCGAGGCGAGCAAAAGAAAGAAAGAACAAATAAAGAAGCGCTCCCGCACCGCAGCGAACACGTCGCGAGGCGCCAAACGCGGCCAACGACAAACGTCGAACGGCGAAACCGCGCGTCGCGACCCGGTTCCGCAAGGGGTCCTCCCGGGCGCTTTCTTTTTTTCCTCTTTCACCTACCGCCGCCGGCTCAGGAAAGCAAACGGTGCTCCGCGAGGCTCGCGCCTCTCCATCCTCGAGGAGCAGCGGGCACCATCCGTTGCCGCCAGTGGAGTTCGGTGCCGGCGGAGGAGGAGACTGCACTGCATGGGACGGCGCGGGCTGGTGACCCTGACCCCGCGCTCGCGGCACGCGTACACCACACGCATGACCACGCATGCGCGCGCCGAAGAAGGGCGTCCCGCGTCGCTCCCTTATGACTTGTCACCCGCTTTTTTTTTTCTTTATTGCCGGGGTTTTGCAAAGAAAATTGGACAAAACAAACAATCAACAAAACACAATAAACGCTATGTACGTACGACTCGTGGTCAGCCAGCATGAATCTGGCTGCGTCTAATTAAAATTCAGGCAATGTACAGAGCGGCTCTAGTTTTGAGAGCCACTCCGGAGGGTCCGCAGCGGCCTTCTGAATGGCCAGAAACATGTCCATATTTTCGCGAAAGTAAATCCTGGCAGGTCTTGCGTCTCGGTCACAATGGTAGGCTGCTATTCTGGAGCGCCATATACAGTGGAGGCCTGTCAGCATTATTAAGTCGAAAGGCACCCCATCCTCATTTTCAACAGATAAGTACCGAATGCCGTACGGGTCTAGCGGAAATTCTTTAAGGTTCGTTGCAACACATCCCAATATAGAGACCCTTCTCACGGGCGGTCCCACGTGTACTGACACATTTACTGCGCCGTATCAACTGTAGGGACAGCATTTTCGGTATTATGAACTTAGTTCCACACTTCCGTGTGACCTGAGACCCCCCTTTTAGCCCACTTCTTTCGCTATGCTCCACTCGTACACTACACCCAAGATCGTGGCCGCTTGCGAAGCCGTGGCCGCTTGCGAAGCCGTCCGCAACGCGTGAACGGGGAAGCGCGAACACTTCGATTCCACTCCCTCGCACCGCAGCCACTCCCCTCTCTGTGCCTCGCCGGAGGGAAACAACGGCGAACCGCCCGAGTGATGCGCGCAACGAGATCGTTCCCACGGGCCGCTCCCCACACCACTTCTGCGGTCACTTCGAAAGCCAGCGCACGCATCGAGCCCCCCCATTACGGCGGCCGCAAATGCATACACACCATCGCCGCCGCCGCGATACCCCCAGCACGCACACACACACACGCATGGCAACGAGCACGTACTACGACTCCCGTAACGAATTGCGCCACGCACAAAACGAAGCGCCCGATTAACGCGCACGCACGCGCACCTGCAGTCCGCGGAATCGACGACGTGAGAGCAGCGTCGGCGCGTGACAGCGTCGGCTTGTTTCCTCGGGCAGCGCCGATGCGAGATCACGTTCCCGAGGCGCCAACGAGCCGACTCGCGCTATTCCGGGAGCTGCAACTGCTCTACGAAACGTACAACGTGGCCCCGTAGCGAAGACAGGGCTCGGCAGAAGGACAATGGACTGCTCCCGCTCTGTTTTGCTTCCTCGTCACCCCCCTCCCGTATCGATTTCCCACGGCGGTCGCGTTTCAATTTGCGCGTTTCCAGGGAGGCATGGCCGATTCTGGGTCAGCTGTGCCTCGGAGAGCACGGACGCGAAGATGGGTGTTACGGAGAAAGAGATAAGGAGGGGGAAAAACAAGTGCACCAGACGGAACCACCTGACGAGCGCCGGACTCCCCGGCCCCGATCTATAGGGTGGCGCCAAATGAGGGAAATGCGCGCGTGTGAGGGAAAACTCGTCGTATCGATGATCGCACACCGGGGCCGGAGGAGGCGCTGGTCTCGCTTTTAGCCCGGAGAGAACGGACACGGGGGAACGCGTCGGATGGCCGAGAATAGGCTGTACACCCCCTGAGGCATAAAGCAGCGGGAACACGTGCAAATTCATCGAAGAAATGAACGAGCGACAATACCTCAACGAGACGCAACGAAAAGAGGAGGAAAATATTCCATGCACGAAGAAACCTCATAACGCTGCAGTACTTGCCGGCACGATGTAGTGAACGTCCTGCCATTCCACTAGGATGCGGACGTCTAGCTTTGTTGTGTTCTGTGTACGTTGTGTATGTGCGTGTCACGTTGACTCCTCTTCTATGAGCACGCACGTCAAAGTGCGAGTCGCGCAACGCACAGTTCGTCTGGCTACAAACAGCTGTTCCTAACCAGCGTCCAATGCTTTCCCGTAATTTGATCAACCAGTTGTCGCCGTGTGACTGAGTGGGCAACCAGTTGACCTCATATGTTGCGCTGCCCAAGAAAGGTAACAGACAACACTCTAAATGACGCTCACGTATACAGACGTCAAATATCATCAAGAGGTATTTGATTCAGCTTATCGAAGTTATACTGGCCAGATCGGTGATTTCTAGCGTCCGCTTGTGATCACTTAACGCTAGCGGCCGTAAATATCAACAGTTTCATGCAGCACCTACTGCTTTTTTTTTTTTTTTTTGGCACGAGCTGACTGCCAACACAGAAACGAGGACAATGTTCAAGGAACAGATTGCACCCTCTTCGACATCAGCACATTCGACAGCAGAATATTTTTCAACCCTTGGGCATCTAGCCTGACGTTGCTTCAAGAGAGCTATAGCAAAACCAGCTTGACTGCACTGGCCTTCCACCGCCACCAATCGAAACCCTTTCTTTCCTTTTGTTATTTTCTCCATTACAGCGCAGAAAACAAGATAACATGCTCACATATGCGTCAGGTCACACTCACTGCCCTTTATTTGCAAACTGATCCCTCTCGTTCATTCACAGATGCTGACGAATAACGTTCAACGCGCACTGCACCTGACGTAATACGAGGCGTAAGGACAGTGTAAAGCCTGTAAGCACGATCGGCGTCTCACCTCCAACGAGTCAATCCTTTACGCCACGTAATCCGCTCATGCATAAAAACGCTCTCCCCCCGCTCCGATGGCGCCAGTTATTTGCTCAGAACGGGGAGAGAAGCGAAAAATCGAGCACGCCGTCCTTTCAGTACGAGCAGTTAGCGCCAGAGGTGTTGAAGGCGCGTATACACGACGTCCGACACGGCAGAGCGCATTCGAGCTCACGTACGCAGAAAGATCGAGTGACTCTACATAAGGGTCCACGCTCTCGTATTGGGCATGTGTATGTATACTATACATACAAGGCCCGCGAGCTGCCCGCAATAACTGCCCACGGCCGCGTATGCACGCGCGAAGCAATTAGAGCGGCGAAGCGGCCCTGCCTCTTCGCGCCCGCGCTTTAATCATCGGCTCTCGCCTGGCGCTCGATCTGCGCGCCAAGAGCCGTTTTCCTGCGCACGCGCTCCGCAGCGCAGGAACGAAGCAGGGAGGAAGAGGGGAGGGGGAAAACCTGGCATGAACGGCGTTTCTTACGACCGCGCAGCCACGTTGTAAGCGGCGCGCGCACAACATCCTCGCCTGCCTGCAAATGCAAAGCGAAGAGACACACCGCGCATGCACAGAAAGCGCCAAAGGGAAAATAAAAACACTACCACCCCAAACTGCATACTCAACGGCTGCCTGGCGCCCTTTGCATTTAGACTGCACCTGTCGGCTGACAGCGAAAGGAAAGCAAAGGGGAAAGGGAGGGGGGGTGGGGGGGGGGGATAGGGTAAAATTTGCGGGCACTCAGTTTTAGTGTTTCTTTTTTTTTTTTTTGAGGCACCCGGTTGAAAACAGTTTCTTTGGCAGGCACAGATTTCAAGCTGGATACGGGTTTTTCTTTTTCTTTATCCTGTTTCCCTTTTGGTCACGTTTTCGAGGCCAAAGCCGCTGTACATCACATCGCAGCCACTATACGACTGCGAGCGTTTCACCAGGCGCAGCAGCCGAGACGCCGCCAGCAACTGGAAAGAACTCGTAAAAGCCGAGAACGCTTTACGCAAATGAATTATTACCGCTTCGAGCCCCAAGCGCGACCAGGGGCGATGGAAGGCCCCCAACAGAGCAGACAGCTGCGGGCGCTGCTTAGCACGAGTCCAAATGCAATGTGTGTCCCCGGAGACGTTATTCGCATGAAACGCACCGGTTCGGAACTGCACAATCGGAGAATATGCAACGTTCCTCGGAGCTCTCGCGTACGCCGTCCGAGCATCCAAGTTCCTTTGGCGCAGCATCCTTTAGCAATTTGATGGAATCAAACACGTACTTCGCTCCACCCCGTAGAATCTTTGCAAAAACGTAACGACGCAGGCCGTTGGATTGAAATTTGCTATGCAATGACTTGCTATACAATGCTTCGAGGGGCTTTTCTCGAACCCTACCATCATCATGAAATCTAACCTAATTCGACTATGCGTAATGCATTTTCTAACGAATGATGCGAAACAGAATGGAAGCGCACCCTTGGCGTGACGAAGGCCATCTTCCTACGACTACGCGTAATATGTACAGGCGCGGCCATAAGTAAACGGAGCACGCTATTCCGTTCGAAGTGCAATCACGCTTTCTCCATTGGTAATGAAGAAGCGTTGTTTGTGTACAAGAAAGCCCACCAACCTCCTCTACCAGCATGCGCGTACCACTGCTGGAAATTTCAATTAGGTGACGCCGTGAAAAATATTCGAAGACAGTTGCGTGCTCCGTTTACTTTTGTCCGCGCCTGTACGGCTGTATATGCCGTTCTTTACAGGTGCAAGCTCGCGGAGATTCAGTTTTAAAAAAATGCTTTTAAGGGGTTCTGTTCATTAAACTCAACTTAACTTGCATAATTTTTTTTTTGAGTCTCGTTAAGAACTGCCGTATATCGATTTCGTTGAAGTTCGTGCTCGGGACGTATAACGGAGCTCGCAACTTCGAATTTGCATGCTCTTTTTTTTTTTTTTGCAGACCGCGTAAGCGAAGTAAAAACAAGCCCGCTCGTCGAGTAATCAATCGCGCGCAAACTGGCAGCAGCTGCAACCGATGGACCCGGATTAGCATAAACTGCAGCCAGGCAGCCGGGAGCGCGGAGGCAGGCACTTGTGAGCCGGAGAGCGCTTCGTGCGCGCCGCCTTTCACCCTCCGTACGCGTTCGCTTGCGTCATCAGCGCAATACTGACCAGTCTGCTCGCATCACGTTATCTTCCGCCTCAGCTTAACAGGCACACACTCTTCTCAAAAAGTACAATATTACTTCGCAGCATTACCAAGAACGGGAGCTGTACGTAACGGGTTACATCTAACTGATTACTTTCGGTAAGGGATAATGTAGACGGCGATTCATTTTTATTTTCTTCAGTAATCCTTTACTATAGTAATCAGTTATATCTCTTTTGCAAAAAAGAAAATTGCAACCAGCGGTACAAGTTGTGGAACCTGAATGTCGGCGAACAGTGGTGCTACACAAGCGGGGAAGTTTTCTTCCCAATAGAGCGACAGCGGTAAGGGGTGCAGAGAAGCCTCCCACGCGAGCATGAGTGGTCACGCAAGCTCGATCGATATTGCACTTAACTCATGGTTGAAAAACAGCGCACAAAAGACTAGAGACAAGAGTAAAGGCGACGACAGGACAAGCGCTCAACTACTCTTTCTTTTCAGCGCTTGTCCTGTCGTCGCCTTTACTCTTGTCTCTAGTCTTTTGTGCGCTGTTTTTCAACCATGAACCTATACCAACTCGCCCAACTTAACGTTCTACTAAATGCACTTAACTGTTTCCTGTCGGCCACGCCCCGCGTCGATACTGATGTGTTCACAAGGAAACGGGGAAAAATTGCCGAAGAAAACTTCGCAGAACTGTTGCCGGTGAAGATTAGCAACGGATGAACCGCTGCAGAACGCAGACCAAGCAGGGCGCACCAGTTTCGTGTGTACATGCGTTATGTGAAGTTGAAAGGTTTGGTTTGGTTTATGGGGTTTAACGTCCCAAAGCGACTAAGGCTATGAGAGACGCCGTAGTGAAGGGCTCCGGAAATTTGGACCACCCGGGGTTCTTTAACGTGCACTGACATCGCACAGCACACGGGCCTCTAGAATTTCTCCTCCAAAGAAATTCTAGCCGACGCGGCCGGGATCGAACCCGCGTCTTTTGGGTCAGCAGCCGAGCACCATAACCACTGAGCCACCGCGGCGGCGAAGTTGAAAGGAAATAATGCACGTAACATGCGTTATGTCAAGTTGAAAGGAAAATAATGCACGTAACAGTAATCAACTACTCTTTCTTAATTATTCATTTACTTTGGGCGGACTGCAACTGACCACTGAAATGAGTCAATTTCTGATGAAGTAATTGCGATATTTATCGGTTACTTCTTTTGCATGAAACGTGAGCAAGAATCTCCAGAACCCAGGAAAGAGCGGAGCAAAGAGCATAAAAGTACAGGGCCTACTACTTCTTACGAGAACAAAGAAGCTCGTGATCAAGCTAAATCGCGTGCAGCTCTGCACAGCGTCTCGAGATGGCAATGTCCAGATTATAGCACACCTAGAAACCCTGAAACCGTGTCACCTACCCGCACTGCACACTCTAAGCAGAAGCGAGTTAAACGGGAGTAAGCTGTACTTAGGTACTCCCGTTTACTCCCTTACTTACTCCCACATAGGCGTATTAATGTTTAGAGGTCATGCACCTACTCCTCAGTTGGCAAGTATCCAACATTATGGCCTATTCAGGTTCACTCTAGAAATGGCCCACCCTGTACATGCGCAGAGGCGGCCAGAGAGTTTGATTTTGATTTTCACGCGCGACAGCCACGCCATACATCCTACGAGCGACGCCGCAGCGGCGAGCTCCGATTTACTTTCCATCCCCCGGGATCTTTCAAGCGCACCAGAACCCTTTCAAAACATGGACATTTTTCGCTTTTCGTAACGGGGCCG